>NC_061098.1:202437-239937 GCF_015104395.2 Macrobrachium nipponense | reverse complement strand
CCGTTTGGGCAACGTTTACAGCGCCATTGCCAAGCATACTTGTATTCTGATCATGCCATCGACTTCAAGGGAGGAAAAGTTTATATAAGAGAATGGATAGGACCACTAGGAGAATTGTGGAAGGGGCTCTCCATCACTTTGAATGACACCTTTGAGGGGAATACTGGAATAATGAACCAATTTACTTTTGAGTGAAGAAATTTTGCAAAAGGGCGAGCATTAAGAATTTCAGAGATGTGTACAGCCTTCTTCAATCTGATAAGGTAGTTAACCATCTTCGCCCGTTCCAGAGTCTGATCGACAAACTACCTTTTTGGTTAACGACCCCTCAAGATGTCATTCAGGGAGAAGACCGGCGCTTTGTCCCGCCTCGAAAATCACAGAGAATTATGGAAAGAATACGAACCAATGACTTGTTCACATATTTTAACCTTGTTTATTATGTTTGTATGTTTATTTATGTTTTATTTGGACTTCTTCACCAATGCCGTCTCTCATTTAGTTAGTGATTAAGTCCACAGGAGGATGGACGAAAGCTTTAATCTTTGTAAATGTTTCCAGTTGGTCTAAGACAGAGTTTTAGCCTGTACTGTTAGTACCAATCCATCGTGTTAATTCAGAAATAACTGAGGAATGAATGACCTGATTATGAAGAAAAAAATTGATGAAAACAATCTCTTGAAGCTCATCTCTAGATGACCAAGTCTCCCTGAATTCAGATCAGGGCATAACGATACATTTCAGCAAAATCAGTGTAGGAATTCTGCAGTTTTTCTCAACCAAATCGTTGTATTTATTGTAATTGAAAATCTCCAATTTCAGCAAAATCAGTGTAGGAATTCTGCAGCTTTTCTCCCAATCGTTGTATTTATTGTAACAGTCAAGTAACTGTTTGTTTACAAAGTCTTCAATGACACAGGGTTTGTGGGTAAATCTTTGAAATAAACTTAACGCTCATTTTTTTAAATCTCTAATCGAAATTCCTAACTATTATCATTAATATTTGTTTTGTTAAAGAGCATGGCAGCATCAGTAGAATTGATTTTATATAATGGTCTTTTCAATTCTTATTATTTTTTTTATTTACTAATATTTTCAGAAGCCATATCCTTATCCAGAATATGAACATCGGCCAGCTATTAGCAAACATCAGCACTAGTGAAAAAAAAAATAAGAAGAAAAATAAAAGACCACTTATCAAATCAATTCACTGATGCTGCCAGTCTCTTTAACAAAACTGTTTGAGAGAGGGTCTCCTACCTTCAATATATTATTATTATAAGATTATTTCATTGCAGCTTCAGAAACCAGGACCACTTCAAGGGGCAATTCCACAACCTTTACTCTACCAGAGGAGGAAAACGTTGTGGTTGCAATCTTGACGGAAAGAGCACCTAACTGGTCATATCTCAACTACAGATTCTCTGTCCATGGAGAGAAATACACACAGAGAAGTTAGATTACACAAACACTCCATCACAGTGGAAGCCTCTCCTCTTTATATCCAAAGAGGTAAGTTCAGCGAATTGACTGAGAAGTTTGCTAATGATCACAAACAGTGAAGAGGTTCACTTGGGGTGAATAGATTACACAGGATCAAGTTGATTTCACACACAACTCCATATTTAATTATTATTTTACCTTTTCTAGTAACGAATTTCTCCATGGATATGAGACTTCTCACATTATTTTCCTTATAAATGTTCTGCTTTTTTTCCAAGGTGATACGTAGCTATGTTTGGAACGAGTACTGGATCCCAAAAGAAAACCTAGAACTAAAAGGACGACAAGTGGAAGTGTCAAGTTCGCATCCTGTGAAGTGGCAGGTTCTCAGTCTGCCCCTGAACGACTGTAAGTAATGTTTCTTTATGAGCAATTCAATACAGATTCTTTCTTTCCACGCTGATCATTGTCAGAGGTTAATTGGTATGAAAGTAACAAGATTACCCTCAATAAAATTTTAAAATCTTCTCTTGATCAGCTATATACTCTTTATAACACGGAAATTAAATTTACTAACCTTCTTTATTATTCATAGCAGTGCAATATATTTGTTGTTAAACAATAATTAATGTAAATACTAATTCATGATATATTTAAGGACGAACTTACTTTGATCAATTACTTCCAAACCTCATGTCATAACATATAATGGAAAAAGAGGCTTCCAACTGAATATTTTAAGAAACTAACCTAAGCAATATTATCTGCTTACTGACCTGGGCTATGTTGGAAGTGTTTCTCTTCTGAATATCCGCATTTCGGCAAAATTTCACAGAATTTTGTGAAACATTGAGAATTAAAACAAAGTTGAGCTTGAGAAAAAATGAAACAACTTACTTTTGAAAGTACATGTTATCTAACATATTTTAGGAAGAAGTGAATGACTCTACTTCGTATATTAGTCAATAAAATTCTGAAATAAGATTGCATAAAAATCTATATAACTGATAATGAATCTGAGGATTACGTTATGATTACATTTACAACCGACACACTACAGTGCCATTATGATTTGTACATTTGTACGATATTCTCGTGGAAGCCAAACGCTGCAGTGCAAGATGCAATCAGTGCACTGGTTAAGAAGCAACACTTGTGAAGTGTTTAGCTAAACACTTTTCGTTGTATGGAAATTAACATGACTTCGATCTGGTCACACAAGTTGTGAATTCCATCGAATTGAAACACTGAAAAAATTCAGTGGTTCAGAAATTATTCGTTATCAATTGTGTCACCAAGTGATGAAGAAATCAAGGTAGTAGATAATGGTTCCATAACCACGCTATTACGCAGGTTTTTCCTGGTGCTGTTGAAGGAAGTTTTTGAGAACAAAGCAAAACTAAAATAAGTAATAATTACAATCACACTGCTGGCAAAGATGTGCAAGTTGAAGTAACGATATACTAGAATGATTTGATTTTGTATTTCATACTGAGCAAACATGGGACAAAAATTAATTCATGATGAAGACTTTGAGAAATATTTTAAGCACCATATTTTTCAATCCATTTAGTTCGTTGTACCACAAACATAAAGCTTTCTGTAAAGAGAGTTAAAGCAAACTGTAAAGATTCATTACACTTCGGGAGACAATAAGGGACCTTTGACATTTAGTACAGTGATAAAGATTTCATTCTCCAGCTGCAAATCTTAGAAGGAGCAGATAGATGCAATCACTCAGTCATAGAAAATGTACAGATGAAAGGTTGATTGGCAAGTAAAAATCAGTGACTGTGTATCAAAATACATTCGTTATTTGAGCATTTATTTGTGTTAGAATAGATTCTTATTCTTATTTTCATCATGACTGAAAATGCGTTTCTTCCCAAGATGATAGGACTGTGATATCTCCTGGTCAAGAATCACCTATCAACCTTCCGGAACATAATCATGTATGGATAGCCCTTGGAACAAGAAGAAATTTGATACTACAGTTCGTTTCTCTTTGATTTATGAATATCCAACGCAAACAAATTGAGCATTGTGAAGTAACTGTCAAAGATGACTGGTCGATTTTGTCTATATCTGCACTCGTAAGTAACGTCTAATCATATAAGTACTCTCCCATTCACTCAATGTCACCTTTAAAACAAAATACGTTGCCTAATTATTGTTCATTGAAGCAAACGATTTTCCAATCCTACTAATTTGCTCAACTGTACAGACAAATGTCAGGATATATTCTCATTATCAGCAAGAACGCTATATTTCCATGAAAGAACATTTTCGACAACTATATTCTTTGCCACAAATCTTCACTAAATGACACTTATTTTTTCCTTTTCATATCTAAGACCATCTTTTATGGAAATAATTGGTTTATCATTGTGGCACTCAACTACAAGTACGCAACTTGACGATAATTGCGACTCACCAACTACACCTTCAAGTGTTCCCGATGCCCTTAGAGCCACAAGGTGGGTATGGATGTATGTATGTGTGTATATATATATATATATATATATTATATATATATATATATATATATATATATATATATATATATATATATATATATATATGTGTGTGTGTGTGTGTGTGTGTGTGTGTGTGTGTGTGTGTGTGTGTATGTATGTATGTGTGTGTGCATGTATAGTTAGTGTTCATTTTTTCAAAAAAATATATCTGCAAAGACACTGTTTATAAAACTATTACTTCCTTTCCTTTGAGAATATATTTATAAAGAACAACCACTCTTTATTTTCACTTGATACTTCAAAAGTTAAATGCAGCATTTAGCACTGAAGAGCTGCATAATGAGTTAATTAAGGGAGGACGATAAAATGAAATTAGTAAAAGATAACTGTTTTATGCTAAAATTTTTCTTCCAGAAACAAGCAAATTTCCTGCCACAATTACAGGAATGTATACAGGAACAACTACAAACAAACCTCAAGTTCCTCCTACAGGAACATCTACAGGCCCATCTCCAGTCCAACCTGAAGATTCAGCCACAGGGATACCTGTAAGCACACTAATCATCATCGGTGTCGTGGTGGCAGTGTGGTTGTCGTAGCTGCGTCTTTCCTTTGCTACAGGTGTTGCTTCAGGAAGCAGAACGACACAAGAGATGAAGGTAAGACTCCTGAGGAATCCTTCCATTTGTGTTGTATCAAAGACCGGAATCTATGGTGAGAACAGTCACTGTATGTAGCCGCTGAATACAAATACTCCAGAGTTCACAAGAAGTATTACTAAGTCTTATAAATATATTGATGAATAAATGTCTTAATAGGCAAATGCTAATCTAGAGCAGAAATAGGAAGTCTTCCTAAAGTTTCTTTATGCTTTCCTGTTTCCCTTGCTTTTCCACCTTATCCACGCCTAGCCCCCGCCCCCTTAACCACTGGCTTTGTTCTGTCTTGCGTGGCCAATTTGCTATCGTGTCTTAGAGAATGCACCGAATGAAATGGCAAACATTAACCCACCTCCTCTAATGCAGGGATACCAATGGAGGAAGGCCACGGGACAGTTTCCACCTGGCTCTGCTCAGAACCAAATTTGCTTCATACCACTGAGAACGCTCTCTACGGAAGAATAGTACCACGCAAGGCCACGTGAATTGACAGGATAGTGTGTAAGTATCTTTTTTGTGTTTTGTGACTTATGCAGCTGAAGACTCACATCTTTTCCCCCAGAGAGAGAGAGAGAGAGGAGAGAGAGAGAGAGAGAGAGAGAGAGAGAGAGAGAGAGAGAGAGAGGAAATGAGACTCAGCTAAGAATGCGTCGACATAAACTGACACTGAGGGAACAGAATTGGCAGGCGTCCTAGGAACGAACAAGGGCTAAGAGAATCCAATTATATATTTTCTTGGCTCTAATGTATTAAGCGTTGCTTCTGATATTTATACGAATCGTTCCAACTACTGCTGTTTTTATTATTAGTATAGTAGGAGTAGTATAATGAATAACAACTATCCAGATTGTTTTCTTGTTCCTACTTCTAAAAATATGTATGAGTATTTCAAGAATTTTGGCAGAATTCTCTCAACGGGTCTAGTCGCCATTTATATTTCAGTCATCAGGGAAAGAAATCTTCATTTTTAAAAGCCTTTTGTATACAACAAGTGAGAAGAAACTTACACTTGCAGGATAGTCATTATTTTCAGTTTTCTAAAAGAATTCGACATTCTGTTTGAGCCCCGAGACACTCCGATTGGGAAACACTTCTTCTAAACGACCTGAAATGAACTTTTAATAATCCATTTCACTTCTCTTCCACTGAATGAAATCTTTCGATTAAGCTTGCATTACTAATATGGACATAGTTTTATTTCACATAGGCTATAATTAGAACCATATCCTTTTTCAATGCCACTCACTTAAACCACTGCTGAATGAATGTGCTTCGATCTTCAAAATGAGGTTTTTAGTGCAGCTCTTTATTAAAAAAGTGTTAGCCCATATATACTCATAAGATTTGTTTTCAAATCAGATTCTTTGTGATTTCACTTCACATAGCCTTAATAAGATATAATTACCTTTCTTTCCTGGTTTTAATATATTCAGTTCAAGATCAAATTCAAGTGGAAAGTAATAAGTTGTGTCTTCCTAGAATTAGAAGCTGTTCTACTCTTCTATCAAGTTTAATCATTCCTCTTTTTCTTTATCTTCAAGACCCTCCACTTATGAACAGACTGCCACACTTCTATGGATTCCACTGAAGAAAGAATCTTGCAGACCCTGAGGAGGCAAAACTCCAGGCACCACCAAATCTTCAGAGCTACGAAGGATGAAGACAAAGAGGAACTTTTCAATTTTGCCATTCTAGGGATCGGGGACATTCTTTTCTAATTATAGGAAGCTTCTCGTTGATTAGGTCTGCCGATTTACCCGGAAGCTCACTGCCATGTTCATTCTCGCCATTAATCTCTCGAAAGAAAATTAGCGTTGCCTTTTAACAGGAAGTTTTCTATGCATGCGAGTGCTTCTTCACACTGCCTGGAGGACGTCGAATTTGTTTACAATAACAGCCAGTGAAAGTGGAGACAATGTGAATGACCTAAATTAAAGTTTTGATATGACACCAATTCCCTGATTAAGCAATGACGTCTTCTTGATCTAGTCCTCTGTTCATAACGAGTCCAGCCTTAGATATACAAGTCTTCTCTTATCAATAGATATATTTTGACGATTAAATATTCTAATAAAATCATTTGTATGGATGGATGACACCGTGGCTGATAAAAGGGAACGAAAATTTCGTCTCTAACAAGAGGAACCAACGTCTTGGCTGAAGAACTGTCAGGGGCTTCCCAATTCTACGTCTTTCATAAAACTACAGAATCATGGCAGGAAAGGGCAGGTTATTCTGAATGACTCCCAGAGCCAGATGTGTCCTTTATCACTCCACGTTTGTGGTCTTCCCTGATTTATACAACTGCCCAGCAGTTGTTTTCAAGTCCTCTCATTCGTTGGACAGTTAGTTTCAACTATGTTCTTTGCACTATGTCTATATGGTCCTTAGCTTCATAAGAGACTGTTTTTATCAGAGCAATGTCACCCTCTTTGTTTGATTTTGTAATGGTAAGGCTTCCCGTTGACACAAAGAAATGACTTCATAGGCATTTCTGTCTACATTGCTCTCAAGTCTAACTGTTTTCTCTCTCCCAAAATTATTTGTTAAAGTTAATTAAAACCAGCTGAAAACCAAACTGTTTTTTATGACTAGTCTGAGCACAAATGATGTCCTCAACATCGACAAATGCAACAAACCAGTCAATACTGTATTGATATGCAAAAATACCACATCCTCATACAAATGCAGAAGGCTCATCAGCAGGATGTTAAATCACTTTACACATACTGTGCATTCACCACAATCTACCCAGCACTTGCTGGGTCTTTCTGTCCTCCTCCTTCTGACGCTTCCATATTGCACACTCTTTTCATCAAGCTATTCTTTCCCATTCGTTCCACACATCCAGACCATCTTCAACACTCATCCATCGTTTCCTTTACTCTAACCCTAAAACTATTCCTCAGCATCTCATATTTCCCATTCTTTCTATTTTTATTATGTCAAATATACTTAGCAAATGGTTCATCTGAACTGCTTCAACTTTTCCTTCATTTTTAATGCCCAGCAACAGTTACTTCCATAAAGGAGAAGTTGCTTAACATCCCTCCACATACTCTTCCGATAATAACCCTTGCCCTTACGAAGGAACTTTTGTTCCACTGCCAACTTTAAATGCAAGAATGATTTTCGGTTTGATGTTCATTTTTATGTTAACTAAATTTATGTGGCTCTTGAGAATATTTCCACGATGCAAGCAACAGTGGTGAGAGAGTTATCAGATCCATTTGGCCAGGATTTCCTTTCATGAAGCTCCTCAAATTTACTCCTTGTTTGTTCCTGTTTAAGGAGATAAGACTGCAGATAAAGAACTTTGAGTACAACTTTATATACCATCCATGATTATTAGAATTATCTCCATATGGGTAAATGATAAAGACAAATATCCCATATTGTAACTTTTGTTTTCATGATCGAATGCAATTGGTAAAGTAGGACCTATAGTAAAGTGAACTTGAACTCGGAACACTTCCTTGCAATGCTGACGTCACACTCAAAGACAAAAACTTGATATCGAAAGATATTGAAAGGCCACACCTTCCTCAGTTTCTCTTTGCCTCAAGTGCGGTGTAAACGCATTTTCTTCTGAGTTATGGATTGGAGGTTTATTTTCTTCATTTGCTGTCTCCTTTTTTTCGCTTCTTGTCTTCTGCCTACTCGGGTAAGAGAAATAGGCTAGTTATTATAGTTTTATTTATCAATATTTATTAAGAAAATTTTATAAATAAAAGAGGCTCGTCTTTGTAACATTGCATTAGAGTATTAGTTGGTGTACCCAAGTATCGGTATCGGTGGTAATCTTCTAGTTTTTGTGGTATCGGTATCAGTAAATTCTGACCAATACCAGCGCCGATACTTTTGTCATTAGTATAGGAATTTAAAATCCTTCTAGGTTGGTATACTATTAATTTTCTGTACCACTTTTCATATCCAGGAAATTAGATTGAATATTATCTTCAATAAAATTATAATTTTAACTTAGTTCAGATGGTTCAAGTCCAGTATGAGTTGGAACTTGTAAAGGGATTTGTGCTTTTTTTGAGTTGAACAGTTTGTTGATCTACACTGAGAAACGAACTCTGGTTCTTTCGTAATCTTATTTTTATTTGTGTAACGGTATCTCATTTTCTTAGGATACTTAATAAAAACAATGTTATTATTGTAATGAGGCAAAGGATTAACCCCTCCATTACCAGAACCTTTCATAATCTAAATTAACGAGTCTGTTAACTGTTTCTAGCCAATATATAAATTAAACTCAGAATAAAAGTATATACTAGTAATTTCAGATTGCTCGTCACCCCGTGAATTCGAGTATGCACTAAGTACCTAAATTGTTAGAAGCCTTCTAATGGTAGGCATACTATAAAGCCAGACTGTATCCAGCAATAAAGGGATTAAAATACTAGATAGTTATAATTAATGTTCTTTTTCAATGAAATTTGACCTTTGAAATTGTTTATATAACCCTATTATATGACCTTTCAACTTTGAACCTTTAATATCCAATAATCAGAGAACAAGAATGATTTTAGTAACAATATATATTCTCCTAAATAACAGTAATATGGAGGTAACAGGTATCGGTATCGGTCAAAAATCTGGTATTGGTTAATTCCTAATATAATATATATATATATATATATATATATATATATTACAGCTGTACCCGTCCTTCGGACTTATTATTGAATGCACATTCAGTTCTAAATGACCTTGACTTACATCTCTCCACAGCCAATGCAACTGCATCACTGACCGGCTCAGTCAGGCACCGCCGGCCGACGGCAGGCGCATACATGTTGCAACTGGTTAAACTCTGATACTGATGTTAAATGCGTTTGTAATCATTTATGTTTACTCATGGTACCAAATTTGAATGCAGTATGCACATCTTTGACCCTTTGGGCCTAATTCCCAAAGAGGGGTGGGTTTTCACACCTCCCGCTGCTATCAAGGTTGGGGTATGTAGGCTATAACCCCCTTCTACCCTGGCAGGTAAGTCAAAAGGGTGTAGCCTTCCTGTCCTCTAATATTGTGGGAACCCCTTAAACCCTATTCATAGGGGGCAGGGGTTGTCCCCTTACTACAAAGGGTTTATTATGGCCCCCATATTGTGGGGAGCCTGTTTGTAACCTATAGAAACACTTCTACATAGAGGTAACCTCCGAAATTTATAAAAAACGAGGGAGTATTGGGAAAGAAGGGCTATTGCACCATTAGAAAACGGCTGGGTCACCAATTTCGGATTTTGACCAAACCTTCCATTATGGGGAGGGAGGAGAGTCTGTGTCAAAATTTTAGTAGCCCTAGCTGCCAACTCCCTGAAAGTTGTAAAAAAAAGAGAGGTTATGAAAAAGGGGGTTATGACCCCCCTTAGGAAAAGGTCTCGAATTTTGAACTTTGACTAAAACCTTCTTGAGGAGAGTCTATGGTAGAAAATTTTGGTAGTCCTAGAAGTCTACTCTAAAAGTGGTAAAAATGAAGGGTTACAGAAAAGGGGGGTTCATGACCCACTTAGAAAACTGCCCTAGAAATTTCGGAATTGAACTAAAACCTTCCTTGGGGGGAGGGGAGTCTATGGTAAAAATTTGGTAGCCCTAGCTTTCATAGTCTGGGCGTGCAGAGCGAACAGACAAACAAATAGATTGAAACTGAGATACATACATATATATATATATATATATATATATATATTATATATATATATATATATATATATCATAAATAACCCTCCTACTATCATTATGTAGCAATTCTAATTACACACCTATTATTGTTGTATGATGTTAGCGCCATCCTATTGATTGCTGATCGTAGTGGACAGCATGGATGAAATTACCTCTGGTTTTAATGTATGTAATCCTTGGAAATGTTTACTTCCAAGTTCTGTCAAGTTAATACTTTTGATTTCATTATCCGGTGGCTTACAATTCACTTGTTTCTAGCAGTTATTAAGTGGTTATTTGTTATTATTTTTTTATATATTCAGACGTGATTTAAAATAAGGAAAGTCTTTGTTTCATTTTAACTTTAGTTTGATCATTCACCTAACATATCTACTATAACTACATGAAGTGTTGCCCTCATTACTGAGAACTGATGAATAGTCAAGTGGAAAGCAGAAGTTGTGACAAATTGGGGGCCTGTCCGGGATCTACTTAAGTTTGCGTTGCGCTTACGCTCGATCTTGACGGATTGTGAAATTCATTTTGTTGTTTTCACTGTGATGATGGACAACATGATTGTAGTGTATTAGTGATATTTTGCTAGTTTATAACACAGACCACCACCGGATAGTGTTGCAACATGTCATGTTGCAACATGTCATCTTAAGCATACATCGAGATTTTGGAGGACGTGCAGGCAGGGTAATGGCAGCCTAGAATTCGTCATTCTTTTAACCCTCGACTCTGTTGACTACCATCGCTTAGCGATATCTTCATAGTCGCCCCAACTTCTCGAGGTGCTTCGAGGCATTCAAAACCTCATCATAAGGGATTGAAAGATTCCTTCCTTAGGAAACCTCTGTTCCTCTTACTCAGGGTACGACCTTCGCTCTTTAAAGGATTCAGCTTCATATTGTCATGACCACGTTGTCAAGAACTTCGTTCTACCTCGATGGATACTTAAAGGTTTATTCCTTGTTCAGGTAACTGTTGGTACTTCCAATTATTTACTTCATTAAGAATATTTCATTCAAGATTGTTAGTGGTTGTGCATTATTGGTGAACTAAGTTTTCTGATTGGCATGGATTATTAAAGGCTCGTTTATTTAAGTGAATTTCTGAACATTGTAGAACTTAAGGATTAAGGAAATTCCTGTGGTTTGTGAGTGCCTTCGCACCATAAATCCATGAATGACCTCACGTTTTTAAGTTGTATAACTTGTGTATGGTAATATAATTTCCAGTGATATTTTCCATTTTTATCAGTATTGAGAGATGCCTTTTGATCTTGAGAAATTTTTAGGTGCACCCAGGACACCTGAACACACTACAGGAAGCTAAGAAGGGACCAGCTTCGCCAAATAGCTGTAAGGGCAAGAATATCTGTAGGTCATGCTGTGGGTGAAAGCTGAAACTATTGGGAAAGATTTTTAGATTTCCTGATAAATAGTGGTAACATAACTGAAGAAGAGGCTCTTCCCTTAAGGCCTTTAACACTTGAACGAGGTGCTGCTCGTACAGTTACTACAACTGAAGACCCAGAGATAGTGAAATTGAAACTCCAACTTGAACTGCAGCAGCGAACAGTAGAAGCTGCAAATGCCGCAGCAGCAGCTGAACAAAAAAAGGTTGAAGCTGCAAATGCCGCAGCAGCAGCTGAACAAAGGAAGGTAGAAGCTGCAAGCTTAATTGTAGAAACTGAGCAAAGAAGACTTGAACTAGAACGCAAAGAAAAAGTTCTGTTAGAAAGGGAACTATCAGCCATAAGAATAGAAGAAAGGTTGGCAGAAAAACCGCTACCTGATGCTTTTGACCTTAGTAAAGCACGCAAACTCCTGCCTGTCTTTGATGAAAAAGATCCTGAAGTATTTTTCATTACTTTTGAAAACACTGCAACGTCTCTCAACTGGCCTAGAGACCAATACGTTCTCTTAATCAGAAACTCCTTCAAAGGAAAAGCTGCATATGTGGCAGCACAACTTGTCCAAGAAAGGGATTATGAAGTCTTTAAAACTGCCATATTGGATGCTTATAGTGTTACAGCAGAAGGGTATAGACAAATCTTCAGACAAACTTTGAAGAACCAAGCTCAAACCTATCTCGAGTTTTTCACACTAAAGTTGAAGCAGTTTAATAAATGGATAGATAAGGAACAAATAACTACTTTAGAACAATTAAAGAATTTGATGGTTTTAGAAGAATTCCTGAGGCGTATTCCAGCTAATGTGTCAATGTTTATTAGAGAAAAACAAGAAAAAGATGGAAAAAAGGGCTGCCCTATTAGCTGATGATTACCGTCTCTTCATAAACTTAAACCACATTCGTCCTCTCCTTCATCTGTCCCCCAGTTTTTGTACTTTTTGTAAGAAAGAAGGTCATCATATTAAAGACTGTCCTAGCCCCAAATGCAAAGTATCTCATGTAAGGTTTCTCCTAATCCTTTTTCACAAGGACCCAAATCAGGGAATACTGCAAATAAAACGACACTTCACGTGCTCAACCTTTATCAGACTTTAAAGCATTTACATATCCTGGTAAAGTAAATGATATTCCAGTGCAAAATTTTGAGAGATACAGGGTCATCTCAAACTATCATTAGCTCAAGTTAAAAGATTTAGCTAAACCCAACAGATCAATATGTAACTGTGTCAGATTTGACTTGTCAAGGTTTTATATTGTACAGATTTCTCTTGATTGTCCTTATTTTTTAAAGGCTCAACTAATGTCGCCTTGTTGGATTCTGACCTGCCTTGCAAGAACATAGACATGATACTTGGTAATGACATGGCTCAAACTAACAGTACTCCTAGTCTTATCTTACTCAGCCTGAAGTAGTGATCAAAAAAGCTTGCAAAGAGTCTCCTGTGGTAGAGCTTCCCTGCCAAGTAGTCACCAGGTCTACAACCTCAACTTCTAGAGACACTGAACACACAGTAAGGTAGATCAAAGTACCTTAGGTGAAAAAAGTCCTTGCTGATCTTGAGTATCAAAGGTCTGATGATAGTTTGAAAGAATACTTTGATAAAAGTAAAAGATGATGTTGATGAAAGTAAATTACCATATTTCTATCTTGATAATAACATCCTTATGAGATGTTATAGGCCTTTGAAGATTGCAGGACAAAATTCCTGGCATGATAGTTACCAGCTAGTAGTTCCTTCTAATCTTCGTGCAGCCTTATTGGATCTTGCTCATTCAGCAGAGTCTCATCTAGGCATTTCCAAAACCTATAGCGTTTGCTGGACGATTACTACTGGCCTATGTAAGCTGATGTAAAGCGCCACATAGAATCTTGCCATCCCTGCCAGGTAACTGGTAAACCAAATCAGAAAATACCTCCAGCACCATTAGTTTCCTATTACTGTACCTAATTCTCCTTTTGAAAAGGTAATTGTAGATTGTGTTGGTCCACTTCCAAAACAAAATAAAAAACAAAAACGAGTACATTTTAACTGCTGTTGTGTCCAACTACTAGATTTCCTTTGGCCATACCTATGAAAAACATATCTGCTAAACAATTATTGTTAATCTTCTTAAAATATTCACCATTTTTGGTTTTCCAAAGGAGCTTCAGTGTGATCAGGGGACAAACTTCACTAGTGATTTGTTTAAGCAAACTTTAACGCAGTTAAACATCTCTCATATTTTTGCTTCAGCTTATCACCCTCAGACTAATGGAGCCCTCGAACAGGTTACACCAGACCATTAAAAGCCTCCTGCGCAAGTACATTTGTGAAACTGGACGAGACTGGGATGAAGACCTGGATCTGCTTATGTATGTACTTAGGAGTACACCTAATGAGTCTACTGGAATTTCTCCCTTCGAGATGATGTTCGGCTGTAGACCTAGGACAAACCTTAGTATGGTAAAAGAAAACATCCTAAGAGGTATTTACAAAGACCAGCAAATAAGTATTCCACAATACCTTCAAAGTCTTAAGGTTAAATTTGACCATATTTTATGAATCTGCCAATCTGAATTTAACTAATAGTCAGATTCGAATGAAAAACCATTACGATAAAAGGTCAAAATTAGAACTTTCAAAGTAGGAGATATGTACTTGTATATCGACCAGTTCCAGGAGCTCCATTGAGAGAAAAATTTATGGGTCCGTATAAAATCACTTAATGGGTCTCTAAAACAACTTATGCAATTGAAACTCCAGATAAAGGAAACCATAGCCAGTTAGTGCACATTAATCTTATAAATCATACCAATCTGCAAAGATTTCTCCACAGGTAGTTCACCTGATAAGTAGAGAGACTGATCACTCCATTCACTGATCACTCCATTCACAACTCAAGGATAACTACTCCCATCAAGACTTCTCCTACCCCGAAAAACCTAGTACCCGAGGCAGTTGAAAACAAACTTTTGGCTCCTCTTGAACCAGACGAAGAAGAAACTTTGGCTCATAATCATATTTTGTCATGGAAAGATGCTAGTAATTCACAGATTCTTTCTTTACTTTCACAGTATCTTGGTCATCTTCCTAAGGTGGAAAGGGAAGAATTAGAGGCTGTTCTGAAGTCTTATCCTGCAATATGTTCAGACACTCCTGGTTGCTGTACCTTGGTGAAACATGATGTTGTGCTAGAACCAAACACCAATCCCGTTCGTCAACCTTTTTATCGGGTGTCCCATCGTTTATTACCAGCCTTGAAGGCTGAGGTTGAGTATTTACTAAAACTAGATTTGGCTGCACCAAGTAAGTCTCCCTGGGCATTGCCTTGTATTTTAGTCAAAAAGCCTAACAATTCCTATCGTATGTGTACAGATTATAGAAAGGTTAATTCTGTAACAGTCAAGGATGCTTATCCCTTACCTAGAATTGCCGATATTATTGACTCTGTGAGTAATTCTAAATACCTTACCCAGATTGATCTCTTGAAGGGTTATTATCAAATTAAATTAACAGATAGGGCAAGAGAGATATCAGCCTTTATAACACCTTTTGGTCTCTTTGAATACAAAGTTTTGCCATTTGGGATGACTAATGCTCCAGCTACATTCCAAAGGATGGTCCATGAGTTACTCGTGGTTTAGAGGGTGTGTATGTTCTATGGACGACATCGTAATTACTAGTAAACTCTGGGATGAACACCTCAAGATCTTAAAAGAACTCTTCAAAAGACTCCTGAAAGCTAACCTTATTATTAATTTAGCCAAGAGTTCATTGTAAGGCAAATGTTACAATACATAGGATTTCAAATGTCATTGGCAGTGGCTCCATATTACCCAAGGTATACTAATGTAAAGGCTATAACTACATTTCCCACTTCTAATGATAAAAAAGAACTCAAAACTTTCTTAGGCATGGTGTCATATTATTCAAAGTTTTGTCCTAATTTTGCCATCATAACTTCTCCTCTACATGCCTTGACATCTAGCAAAGTAAGGTTTCACTGGACACAGGATCATGACAAGGCCTTCAAGCAGCTAAAGTTATTCATTACTTCATCTCCTTTGTTGCAAGCTCCTAATCTTGCTAAACCTTTTTTTATACAGGTCGATGCTTGTAATACTGGATTGGTGGTGTCCTATTGCAAGAATCAATGGGACCAGTACTTTTCCTCCTTTGTTGGAACACCTGCTGCCCAGTATCTTATTACTCGGGAGCATTCAAAGGCACTCAACTAGGATGGCCTACCATCGAGAAAGAATTATATAGTCTTGTAGCAACAGTCCTTCATTTTCGTCCATATCTGGAAGGTGCTGCACGCGTCGTCATTTACACCGACCACAAACCCCTTACCTTCCTCGAAAGGGCCAAGTTTAACAACAAGAAGAAACTTCTTCGATGGTCTACATCTTGTCTTCCTACAAACATGAGATCCACAGCATTCGAGGATCAAACAACACCATCGCCGACACATTACACGTCTTAGACAGAAAACCACTTTAATTCATTAAATTTGTCAATTGTCATAGTAATTTCATTCCTAACAGGGGGGAAACTATAATAACCCTCCTATCATTATGTAGCAATTCTAATTACACACCTATATTGTGTATAATGTTAGCGCCATCTATTGATTGCTGATCGTAGCGGACAGCATGGATGAAATTACTCTGGTTTTTTTTTAATGTATGTAATCCTTGGAAATGTTTACTTCCAAGTTCTGTCAAGTTAATACTTTTGAGTTCGTTATCCGGTGGCTTACGATTCACTTGTTTCTAGTAGTTATTAAGTGGGTTATTTGTTATTATTTTGTTATATATTCAGACGTGATTTAAAATAAGGAAAGTCTTTGTTCATTTAACTTTAGTTTGATCATTCACCTAACATATCTACTATACCTACATGAAGTGTTGCCCTCATTACTGAGAATTGATGAATAGTCAAGTGGAAAGCAGAAGTTGTGACAATATATATATATATATATATATATATATATATATATATATATATATATATATATATATATATATATATTGTAACTTAGTTGTCATTAATTTCTAAACTATTTAAGTTTTTAGATTTTTAATGTTAAGTAATGGAAGTGTTGTTATTCTTTCTTTTTTATTAGTTTTTTGTCTCCTCACCGGTGGTTATCTTGGTCTTTATTATTGGCTACGACTGTTTTATATTTTCAAGTTGTGTTGGTTACGTGGCGGGCGATCCTCGTTATCCAAGGGATGGAGGTTTACGCTTGGAGGTTTTTGCCTCAGTGTGTTTCTGAGCCTCCAACCTTGAAGGGCACGATTATTGCTGTTGGAACTATATTTATTCCTCGCCACATTGCAGAGCTACGTTTTGAAGCTGGATATCCTTACTCTGCAGCAAGGACTTTTATTCTGCATTTTGTGTACCGCCCTTGGTTCAGTAAAAGCCAAGGGGACCTCTCTGTCCCAAGGTAATAATATTTATACCTATAATTATTTATCGAGGTCACGACCTGTGATCCTCTGCTGAGTCATTAGTGGAGCTTGTGAAAGCCTTCCATCACCATAGTTTCGGATCAGTTTTTCCCTGCCACCCAGATTAAGCCTCCAGACGTGGAGTTTATTGTCCTCTAAGAGGAGACCATAAAGTCGTTTTGAGAACTTGTTAGGGATATTTAGATTGTATTTGTTAGGATATTCTTACTTTTCGCTTGCCTCCTCCTTTCTGGACCCTCTCCCCTTTTAGTATGTATGTGTTTTTGATGACCTTTCTTTAATCGTGTAATTGTTTTCTTTTGCAGGGAGTTTAAGAGTGGTGTCTCCTCATTATTATTGTATTGTTGAGGTTCAGGTGTTATTTCTATCTGAAGGTTGTGTATTAAAATTAAGTATATTTTTGAAGTATTTTCTTTGTCCCCTTGAATTGACTTTGCACTCTTATTGAAGTTGGATACTATTCCACCTTTTGTGGGACTTAGTATGGTATTTTGGTGCAATATATTTGATAAAAGTTTAGTGTTTTTGTGTGGTGGTCAAGCCAGCCATCACAATATATATATATATATATATATATATATATATATATATATATATATATATATATATATATATCTATATATATATATATATATATATATATATATATATATATATATATATATATATATATATATATATATATATATATATATATATATAAATTGTGAACCAGGTTATTGGATCCCTCAAAGAACATGACAGCTGAATATCTAGCTTCCTGTTTCCGGTGCAAAAATAGCTATGACTGACAAACCTTCCGCTTTACGAGCTCCGGCATCAAATAAAAAGAAGGAAATTATAATAAACAGGGATTTACTCAAAGCAAATCTGAAGCATACAGGAAGTTCCACAGAGGTCGCAATAGTAGAAAAGATAGTTACCAAACAGTTCAAACTAAACAATCTCGAGGTTGTTGATGACTGATTCCCACATGGAACGACCGACACTTCGTAAGCTAAGATAGAAAAAATGGAGATGGATTGTTCGACTATTTACTATTTCCCCCACGTTCAGTTAGTCTAAGAAGAGTTTCTGTCTGTCTCTTAACACTATTCTACCAAATTAATTAGGAAATAACTGGCGAATGAATGAAATGATCGTGAATAGTTTTTTTATGAATACAATCTCTTGAAAGGTCATCTCCAGATGACCAAGTCCACAGAATTCAGATCAGGGCGTGATGATACATCGCTACGAGAAAAGACAACAGGTCTTGAGTGACATCCACAAACGGTTACCAGGTGAAGAGAAAACCTCAAATTTCACCAAATCAGTTTATGAGTCTGCAGCTTAATCCTTAATCGTTTTATTTATTGTAATAGCCAAGCAACTGTTAGTTTGTTTACAAAATCTTCAGTGACACAGGGTTTGTGGGTAACTCTTTGAAATACCTTAATGCCTAGAGGAAATCTCTTATTGAATTTCTAACTATATAATCATTATTATTATTTTATTTTATATTTTAATTTTTTTGCAGTTTTTTACAAAAAGCAGACATTATCAAGGGGTGCTTCCACGACCTTTCCTCTACCCAGAGGAAGAAAACGTTGTGGTTGCTTTCTTGCCAGAAAGAGCATCTAGAGAGGAATCTCTCCTCTACAGACTCTTTGTCCATGGAAGGAAATATTACACAAAACCCCCATCACAGTGGAAGCCTCTCCTCTTTATATCCAGGGAGGTGAGTTCATCGAAATGACAGACAAAGTTTGCTAATAATCACTAAAGTGGAGTCATTCACTGAGGGTGCATAGTGGATAGATTACACAGGACGAGGTCGACTGTAATACAACAAAGTACACATGTAATAGCTTTTTTGCCTTTTATTGTAACGAATTTGTCCATCCCTCTGAAAATATTGCCCAACATCTTTTCCATATAAATCCTTCCCCCTTTTTCTCAAGGATATAAGGAGCCATATCGACCATATTTTGAGATCCAAACAGAATACAAGAACTCAAAGGAAGACAAGTTGGAAATGTCCCAGTTCGCATCCTGTGAAGTGGCAGCTTCTCAGTCTACCCCTGAACGACTGTAAGTAATGTTTCTTTGTGAGCAATTCAATAGAGGCCCTTTTATTAAACGTTAATAATTTTCAGAGATTAATTGGTAAGAAGGAAACAAGCTTAACCTAAATAAATTTCATAATCTTTTCCTGATCATTTAAATTTTTTAATGCTCTATTTACCACGGAAATTAAATTTACTAAACTCTCTTGTTCATATCGAAGAAATGTCTACCCGATGTTGTTAGACGAAAATCAATGTAAATAGACAATAAATGATGCAATCTGAAATGAATTAGTTCTTCACTGGACGAGTGGTTCTGTACTTTGACTACCAATCTGGTAGCCTGAGTTTTCTACCCACGGCCACCAGTGCGGAATCAGAGGAATTTATTTATGGTGATTATAAATTCATTTTTTGATATAACGTGGTTCAGATCCACAATAAGCTGTAGGTCCCATAGCTAAGGAACCAATTGGTTCCTAGCCACGTAAAAAAA
The DNA here is from genome assembly GCF_015104395.2 of Macrobrachium nipponense. Classification (NCBI taxonomy): domain Eukaryota; kingdom Metazoa; phylum Arthropoda; class Malacostraca; order Decapoda; family Palaemonidae; genus Macrobrachium; species Macrobrachium nipponense. The sequence goes on along the minus strand of NC_061098.1, from coordinate 220,259 downwards.
ATCTAATCCTTCGGGCCAGCCCTAGGAGAGCTGTTAATCAGCTCAGTGATCTGGTCAAACTAAAATAGACTTGACTTTCAACTTTACTGAAATGACTTCCGAAGTTCGTGTCAAACATATAATAAAAAACAAAAGGTTTTCAAAATGAAGTTTTTAGACACTAACCTAAGCAATACTATATGCTTACTGGCCTGGAGCTATTTTGGAATCACTTTTGTGTAGAATTTTGGCATTTTGGTCTTAAAGATACCTGCTTTATATGTCTTCCTATATATATATATATATATATATATATATATATATATATATATATATATATATATATATATATATATATATATATAGATATATATATATTGTCACGTATTAAGCCGGCCTTGCGAGAGGCTATATACGTAAACGGAAATAATTGAGGAGGACAGAAGGAAATTAATCGAACTTACCGTAAAACTGATAGTTAGTGATAATTTCTTTAGAGGGAAAGGTCGCCAGAAAACTCAGCTCGTTACTTTACAGCTATTTATTACAAAAAGGAACCCTTGCTGGCCCTGAGAACAAAAGGTAAATGCAGCGTCCACACGTTGGGACCTCATATATCTTCACAAAATGGATAATAGCTGGCTAAAATGTAATTGGATGAAAGCTGCGGTTTCATAAAGTTGGGTAATGCACACTTGCGGGCAGAGAGACTGGGCACGTGACTCATGGAATCTGGAAAAGAATCCCAGATTAAACAAGATAAAAGAAAAAATGACTTCTTGCTTTGATTAAGGCTGATTAATTCTCTAACACTGGGGAAGGAAACTCTAATGTTTCACTGAGGTATGCACTGAAGGTTTGGTCTTTAACAAGTCACAAAGGAAGCACGTGGCCCGATGAGGACAAAGGGATTTGATGTAGAAGGGGTAAAAATGGAGACTTGAAAATGAAATTAGCAAGAGTCGTATGGTAGTAAAAGGTGCTGGGTTGAAGTTTACACTTTTAGACGTACCTGGATGCAATATTCAGTGTATCGTTGTGGAAGAATGCGGCCTGACTTTGTTCAGGTCTGGGGTTCGTGCCCGCCAGTACGCCGAGCCGATAGGCTTAAGTCTGGGAGGCTGGCCGGCTGGACATCTGTCCTGGGTCACAGACTGCAGAGGACTGAGGGAGATCCTGGTTGTTTTTGAATCACGGGGCTTCCAATACCGCCTCGGGCATTGCCTGAAAGTTATCACAACAATCAGCAAATGGGAAGGAAAAAGAGGTCTTATTGTAGAGGCCCCTAAGATCCATCTCGAAGCCTAGCTACTCTTGTGACTTGCCTCTCTTACCCTAAGCTTCCGTCAGACCGAAATACCTCCCTACGACATGCTCTCTCCCAACATCAGTTGCTTTAGGAGAAGGCATGGCTGCTTCTTCTATAACTAATATCACTAAAACTCTGCTGGGAAGGCGAGGCGTTCTATAAACGTAGCAGCCCCCTCTGTTAAGAAGGCATTTACTCCCTTTCGGGCGTGAAGGTCTTGGCTTAAATAAGTTGATCGTCTCGACTACCCAGTTCTCCTACTCTAACTTGAGTTTTTTTTGAGCAGTGATACAACTAACTACAGTGACCTACCTAACTTATAGGTGGAGATGCTAAGTGTACTAACCTAATGGAGTAATGTAGTCTAGCCTAAGTAATAACTACGGGTTTGGCTGTGACGACAGTCTACTCTAACCCCTAGATAAGGTTACTTGAAATTCTACTTGCTATTAACCTAATGCCCTGTACTAAATCATTAGCCTAAACCTACTCAATACAGTTAAATGGAGACGCAATCATTCCAGAGTGTGGTACGCACAGCAGCAGTTCAGCGACGGAATTGTTAAAATACATGATGTGAGGGAATGATGCGTGAGGATGATGAGTGGTTAGTTGACCAGGATGGAAATGCAATGAGGTAATTATGACATTACATGAGTGTTAGTATCACAATCTCTAGGGGTTAGAGGGTTAGTTCTACTGGCAGAGATCAGGCTGGCTACCTTCTCTGGGTAGGTGCCAGGATCACTCTGCAATTGAATGCGGGACACTGTACTCGGGCACAGGTGTCAAGGAGAGCATGTGGCTGCTTTGGTTAAGTTTGTTAATGATTGGTTACATCCCTTCTTATTCTTCTTCTTATTCCTCCAGGACCTGGCTATACCAGTCCTAGGAGTAGACGGAGGGCACCGACTCTGGGGTAAGGCCAGAAACGCCGGCAGGAGCAGAGGCAGTGGTAGCCTGAGGGATTTCAGGAGAACACCCTACTTCGGTATCTGCAGCAACCATCGTAGAGGTGGAACCTACTGCAGGGGGGGAGGCCATCACTTCAGCTGCTGCGACAACAGTCGTAAGGGGAAACTCCATGCTGACTCCTGGTCGGGCAGTTCCTGGTCGTCCAGAGGAGGTGAGAATGTAAGGTTGCCGGAGGCCTCATCCTCTGGGCGACAGAGGTGAGGGCGGAGAAGAATCACGGACTGGAAATTGACCATGGGCTACGGTAAGCTCCATGCATGTTGGAGGATCTCCTGTAGGAGGATCCCTGGTAAGTTAGGCGCCGGCGCTAGCTCGGGGCCCGGCGCTAGCTCGGGGCCCGCGCAGAGGTCAAGTTTCGGTGGTGGCTCTATGTCCAGGTTGGACGGAGCTTGGCATGCTCAGTGCTTCCAAGTGGCACTGGCAGAGTGTTGAGGTCGACTGGACCTGTGACGGGTACCGGAGGTGCAATACCTCTCAGCGTACCCTTGGAAAATGGGAGACAGAGGCTCCGTCTCTTGTTGAAGGCTAAGCCTTGTGAAATATGGTCAGTGTCCGCTGCTGTAGTCGGCTAGGGCACCTAGGCCAATTCGTGGAGTCCCTAGCACGTTGCAGGTTTTGCAATGGAACTGCGAATGATCAATCTCCCTCCTTGTAACGGGGCGGGGGAGACTGTTGGTGGATGTACTTCCTGGAGGAAGTAGAGTTTCGATGACTCCTTGCCTTGGAGTGATTTGACGTGGGGTTAGGACCCCTAGGATTTTTGAGATGTGAGGGAGACTTCATGTCTTGCCCTAGGAGGAGGTCATAACCTCCTGGAATGTAGCTTGCAACTGCAAGGGTACAAACCTTGGAGAAGTGAGGTCTGGTGACCCTCAATTGGATGGTCGGAAGGATCAATTTAATATGATTAATGCCTTCAATCGTGATTAGTTGATGTCGGTCAATACTAGCCCCTCGGGGACTCGGTCTTCCCGTATCAGGGAGATTTGAGCGCCAGAGTCGTCGTAGGCTCTGACGTGGCTTGGCGGATAGTGGGACCTTGGAGGGGTGCGACTGTTATGGGCCCTTAGCTGGGGGTCCTAGTGAGGAAGGATTTGTAACTGCCATTGCGATGGCAGGAATATTAAAATTTGCGCACCCTCCATAGTTTGCAGACATGTGACCCTTGCGGCCACAGTCTCGGCAGAACTTGTTCCAGAACCTCTTCCGTGGCACTGGATGGTAAGGCCGAGATGCCCCCACAGGTTGCGAATCTGTGGAGTCACCAAGGCTGGCAGTGTGCTCTGGCACAGGTGAAAAGTCCTCTCTGGCAGTGTTTTGAGGTTGGAGGTCAAGGAAACCTCCATTGAAACAAGTCCGGGGTCAATGGTGGGCTTACCTCTTCCAAAAGGGAGGAGGTAGGCGGTAAAATGGTAAAAGGCTGGCAGGATGCGGCTGGAATTTCTATCTCGGGCACTGGATCAGGGCCCAGGTTCACAAATAAAAGGGATGTCTGGCTGACCAGAGACGGCGGGACTCAGAGAGACAGTGGGTGCAGGGCTGGAAGCTGGCAGAGTGGCTGGAGCTAAGATACTCTCCTTACGGGCCTTCTCCCGCTTGATTTCGAGTTCCTTCTCCTTGAGAGATAGCTCATGCTTCCTCTCTTCTTCACGTGCCTTTCTCTCTGCTTCTCTGGCTTTTCTCTGGTGTTCTCTTTTTTCCTTTTCTTGCAGGCGCACGGCATCCTGCTGCGCCTTCATCCACTGGTCCAGTGCTGGCCCAGTGTAACCGGCCTCCTTGCCCAGAGTTATGAGGGCTCGGAGCTTCTCTAGCTCTACAGCAAAGAAGTCGCGGGAAGCAGGGGAAGACATTTCCCTTAGGCTGCAGCAGAGGCTCGGACAGAGTTGAAGATAATGGCCAGGAAGGGTACTGAATGGAATGGGAGTGCCTACTGTGGAAAGTGGCACTCACTTGGAAAGGTGTTCTGCGACGTGGTAGAGAAAAAGTCTGAGAAGACTGGGTGCTCTGTGGCACTTTGGGATTGGCACCTTCTGATGAGGCGGAAAATCAAATGAAGTGTGCGGCGTACGTCACACTTAAGGGCGTTCCTCACTTGGGAGACGCTGGAATGGGCACTTAATGGAGGCGTTCCTTGGTTGAGTGATCCGAAATGGTGGATACTCTAATGAAATGGGCGTTCCGTAGGACGGACACGCAGGTATAGGGCTACCTGTACGTCTGTACAGGTGCGCGGCACTTGAGGAGGCGTTTCTTTTTGAGACAGCACTAGTAGTGCTGGTATGCGGCACTTCGGGAGGCGTTACCCTTGATTAGGGTGATCCGGCCGGGATAGCGGATAACACTAATTGATTGGCGTTCCGTAAGGAAAAAACGGACGGCAATGCAGGTTTGACAGCACTTAGGGCATGGGTAATTGCGCACTTTGGGGAGGCGTTCCCTTGTTGAGTGTTTCGAAGGATCACTGACCCTTGTACGTGGACACACTAATCAATTGGGGCGTTCCGTAAGGACGGACACGCAGGTAGAATGGCTACCTGTACGGCCTGTACAGGTGCAATGGCACTTATGAGGAGGCGTTCCTTTTGGGCACTGGTAGGAGTGCTGGTGTGTCCCGGACACTACATGCAGTATACTTAAGTATACGAAGTGAAATGGCACTCTGTTCGGGGCAGAGTGTAATGGTGGAGGGGAGAGAAAGTAAAAGGTGGGAGTACTTCAGCAGCCAGTCGATGGACAGTGTCAAGAATTAGTGGCACTGTAAAATGGTAAGACCTGACGTGCACTGGTGGTGGCCAGTTCTAAACTGGTAACGACTTCCCTGTCCTGGGAAGTAATGAATTTGCGTGGCACACTGTGTGGGTTGTGCTTGCAGTATTACACAAGTCTTTTGTGATAAAGAAAATGAAAAGACCACTCGGCAACGACAGGTAATGGAAATTTTAGAAATGCTCAGTCCCTCGCTGAAGTACTCGATAAATGAATAAATGCTTGCAAAAACTGCAATGGACACAGTCGCGTACGTATCACGCTCAGTGTAAATGAAAGGCACAGGAGACTAAAATAATGTTAATTCTGCATGCTATAATTAATGGTAAGATGTAGTACTCTTGGCTTCGTTAATACTGGGTTTTCTCTCTCTCTCTCTCTCTCTCTCTCTCTCTCTCTCTCTCTCTCTCTCTCTCTCGGAGAGGGTGAAAAATGATATATGAATTGACTCCCTTATATTTGAATTGACTACTAATGTTAGTTTAATATGACGCAACTTGCATTAAATTATCTACTTACGTTAACATTTAATGAAAGAATTGCTTTTGATAACGTTTTTATGAAAATGATAACGCGCTCGCGGTGAACGAGTTTTTTACGCTAATGGTAGCGGCTTGCGCTTATGAAATGATTTGTGTTTCAATATGAATTTTACAAAGACGCGTTTTACGTTAACATTCTTGTGATTCATGCTACTTGAAGATTTACGTTAACTTTATGTAAGATTACTAGGTCCCTGTGAACAGTGAAATGACGGTAAGGATTTTAAACGATGTTAGCAAACATTTGTGAATGATGGTTACGTTAAGTACGAAGAGAAATGAAACTTTCGCTCAGCGAGCTGATCCTGGTAGCGGATGCGACGTGAAATGCGAGTGAGCGGGCAGAGCGGGTTTGGGTTGGACATCGTGTCGTTCAAAACAGCTGATCCTCTGTAAACGCGAGGCGATTTACAACACGAACTTCTAGTTTCTTATTCAAGGCGAATTACGTTAATTTCTCTGGCAGAACGATAGATACTAGTACCGAGATTGATATTATTTACGTTAAAACTTTGAGACTTACGTTACTTTGCTTAAATTGTTTAGGTAATGCTTAAAGAGATAACAAACATGGCTGCCGTTGTGAGTGAACCGATGGGCTGGCTGGCAGGCTGAGATTGTGCAGCTGTGCGCGAAGCTGAATTAAGCTGGAGGCTAAGCGGTTACCAACACTTGTAATGAAAACTAAGTTTAAAAATGAATTCCCTAACATATCACAGACAAAAGAATTGTACACTTCTTTGCCGTAACTATTTAGTAAAAAACACTCCTAACTAGCTGGCTTTCAAAAACACAGCAATAACCCATGGCAAAGCACTTTTCCTAGTTTGATCTGGTTTTTTTCTTTTTTGGATCTATTCTACACATGTGCTCTGTCTCGTCCGACGAGGACAGCACAAAAAGTAACAGAGAATTCGCGGGGCAAATTGTTTGCTCGCCGCTAAAATAAAGCTCTGGCGCGTTTCGCCGTTGCAATAATAAGATTTCTACCTACGCTATTTTAACTACTTCATAGGGAAAATACTTAAACGTACCTTAAGCTAACATTTGTTATAGAATAATCATATTAAAAGAATGGTATACCTTACCGTGAGTCAGTGTCTGTCTTCTTCCCCTGCAAGTGCTTATTTTTTCCACTTTGAAAAACATTTATTCGTCTTACAAGGATAACGCGATTTACAAGCTTTTTTTTTTTTTTTAAGCAAGCTAGGTTCAAATCCTCGGCGAAAGTCGACAATGTTAGTCGATTTACAAGCCAGGAGACTGTCAAGGTTCGCCAATGTTAAGTATTAAGCCGGCTTTGCGAGAGGCTATATACGTAAAACGAAATAATTGAGGGAGGACAGAAGGAAATTAATCGAACTTACCGTAAAACTGATAGTTAGTGATAATTTCTTTAGAGGGAAAGGTCGCCAGAAAACTCAGCTCGTTACTTTACAGCTATTTATTTACAAAAAGGCCCTTGCTGGCCTGGAGAAAAGGTAAATGCAGCGTCCACACGTTGGGACTTATATATCTCTCACAAATGGATAATAGCTGGCTAAAATGTAATTGGATGAAAGCTGGTTTCATAAAGTTGGGTAATGCACACTTGCGGGCAGAGAGGACTGGGCACGTGACTCTGGAATCTGGAAAAGAATCCCAGATTAAACAAGATAAAAGAAAACAAAAAAATGACTTCTTTGGTTGATTAAGGCTGATTAATTCTCTAACACTGGGGGAAGGAAACTCTAATGTTTCACTGAGGTATGCACTGAGGTTTGGTCTTTAACAAGTCACAAAGGGAAGCACGTGGCCTGATGAGGACAAAGGGCTTTTGATGTAGAAGGGGTAAAAATGAGACTTGAAAATGAAATTAGCAAGAGTCGTATGGTAGTAAAAGGTGCTGGGTTGAAGTTTACACTTTTTAGACGTACCTGGATGCAATATTCAGTGTATCGTTGTGGAAGAATGCGGCCTGACTTTGTTCAGGTCTGGGTTTTCTGCCCAGCCAGGACGCCGAGCCCGGATAGGCTTAAGTCTGGGAGGCTGGCCGGCTGGACATCTGTCCTGGGTCACAGACTGCAGAGGACTGAGGGAGATCCTGGTAGTTTTTGAATCACGGGGCTTCCAAATACCGCCTCGGGCATTGCCTGAAAGTTATCACAACAACCAGCAATTTGGGAAGGAAAAAGAGGTCTTATTGCAGAGGTCACTAAGATCCATCTCGAAGCCTAGCTACTCTTGTGACTTGCCTCTCTTACCCTAAGCTTCCGTCAGACCGGAAAATACCTCCCTACGGGACATTTGCTCCTCTCTCCCAGCATCAGTTGCTTTAGGAGAAGGCATGGCTGCTTCTTTTATAACTAATATCACTAAAACTCTGCTGGGAAGGCGAGGAGTTCTATAAACGTAGCAATATATATATATATATACAATATATATATATGTTTTTTATATATATATATATTATATATATATAGATATATATATATATATATATATATATATATATACATATATGTAGGCCTAGGGTTTTTGATTAATAATATATTGTCTGTTGTGTTATCTGTGACCTATGGAATGTGAAGAACAGTAGAGGCGACGACCCGAGCTGATGAATGAGTTTCTATGGGTGGCGTGAGATAAAAATGCTTAGTTAGACAAGTCAATGTACGACAGATTTATGAACTCTTCTCAAAGAGCCTTTGTGAAACTGGTTGCGGCCAGAATTGTGAGGCGTTAACGAACTGTGTGTTCGTATGTGCATGTGCGCCTTTTTCTGTTAAAAGGGTATCATACACAAGTCCATGGGGGGATTTTTATAGAGGGGTCTTTGAGAGAAAGGCAAGATGCCGTGGCGCTCACCAGGAGTCTTTGTTATATAGTGCTTATAGTGTTCCGACTGCATGGGTGAGTTGAATTACTTTAGCCAAAGAGCGGCTTGTTACCTATTTGACATTCTTGTGTTAATATCCAATCTTTAATCACTGATTGTTTAACTTGTGTGTGTACTTACCGGGATGTGTTCTGTGTCTTTGAAACAGACGGTTCTGGCAATGAGGAGGGACAGGGAGTCCCAGAGGGGTGTAGACTTTTTTGGTGACTGCATACAGTCAGACATTTTACTGTTGGGGTTTTAATAGAATTGATTCATTATTTATTCACTGTTAATAAATGTTTATTTCGATGATGCAACTCTCTCATTTTCATTACCTGTTAGAGTGGAGAGAAAGAGGTGGAGAGAGAGAGAGAGAGAGGGGGGTCGCTTAGAGAGAGAGAGAGAGAGAGAGAGAGAGAGAGAGAGAGAGAGAGAGAGAGAGAGAGAGGGGCTGTGTGTATTGGTTTGCCTGACGTTCGAGCTACACGCTTATCAAATGAATAATGCGGGAATCTCCCCATTACAGGATTTGGTGGCTAGCGGTTAAAAAGTGGTATAAAAGAGTTTTTTTTTTATGCCTGGGAACGCCAATGAGAAAAAAAAAAAATAGGTGACCAGTTAGAAAATAAAGGGGTTATGGCTTAGCGATAGTTTTTCGAACGACAAAGCCTTTGTGGGATTGTGGAAAATTGCTAAATATGGAGGGGATTGATAGTTTTCAGTTACTTAGTGAGAAAAAATGAGAAATATCTATCTGTCCGTTAACTGTGAAGGGAGTGGGAAGGATTTTGCTGGACTCAGCATTTGGCCCAGGCAGTCTGCCTACTAGTTGCAGCAGCACTCAGTGTGACTTCTGTGTGCAATGACGATGCATCCCGAGATACCCGTGCGGCTGTTGCCGTTAGTGCATTACGTGAATTCCGAGTTATTTTGGTTTCCCATTATGGAGTGGTGAGTGTTAAAATTATTGTTTATCAAAGGGGAGGGTTTTTGTTAAAATATTCAGTGGAATGGGATTGGTTTAAGAGGTCAAAAAAAAAAATTTTTTTTCTTTGCCCATAGTAGCAGAAGTGACGTGTTTTCTTTATTCACGCGTGTTTATAATAGACGTATTCGTCTTTGTTTAAAATATGAGGACGTATAGAGATGTATTTATACATGTGAACTGTGCTTAGATAAGCATATTTGGCTTGGAGACAAGAGCGGCCACTGAATTTCACGGGCTCAGCAGATTTTCTGGCTTTACCCGCGCAGAGAGGCGCATTGGGGAGCAGGAGATGGGTACTGGTTGTATACCTTGTATACCTTGGGAGGGGGTCGCCTCAGACACTGTTTGAGGGGAGATGGGTACTACTGATGGGTACTACTGGTGTATGCCTCGGGGGAGTGTCCTATCGCTTGACGGGGGAGTGTCAACGTTCAGTTGGGGGGGGAAGAAATTTTTTTTTCTCAGTGTGGGTGAACTCCCCCTTTCTTTTTTTTTTCTTTGTGTCGGGGTGTCGAGAGACGAATTTGCCCTTGACAATGAAATGCTAGGACATCAGCTGATTGATTAGTTGATGAAGTGAAACGCCCGTAGAGTCTTTTTTTTAGAAAAGAGATATTTTTTTCCCCCTCTTGGATGATGAGAAAAGGAAATAAAAAGAGAATTGAAATGCATTGTATGGGTGTATGTTTTCCTTGTGCCTTGGAAGACACAAATATATTGGGGAGACACAGATTATTATTATTTTTTTTATTGTGTTGGAGAGATTACTTTGAAAATGGTGCCGAATGGTGTTGCCCGGTGCCGTAAATGGTGTTGCATCTGGAGAAATTGTGTCATAAGGTTCAGCAATACTAGTGTAAGCTATTTGAATTCACCCTTACTTGAGATCTTTGCAAGAGAATTGTTGCTATGGAGAGTTATTATTATTAGTAATAATTATTATACTTGAGATGTGTCACAGGAGGGTTGCTTAAGAATAATTATCATTACGGGAGACATAATTTGCGAGAGATTTGAGATATTTCATGGGAGATTATTTTATAATTATTACAGATAATTATTCATGGAGAATTGTTACAGCGAATTAATGGGAGAAGTCTTGTCTTAATTATTTGTTGAGTTTTTGTAACTTTGGAGAATATTTCAGTCATTCACGATGAAGAGTTTTGCTGAATCTTGATGAATCTGGCTGAATCTTGGTGAATTGTGTTGAATCTTGCTGAACTTTTGCTGAGTTTTTTTGCTGAATTCCTTGGAGAATGGACAAGCATTAACATTGGTGATATTTTTTTTATACCGATACTGGTGATTTTGATGATAGCAATTTTTTTGGTGATTTTGTGATAGTGATACTTCTGATACTGATTTTTTTTATACTAATACGTGGGCGTTTTAATACTGTCAAGGGTGGTGAAATCTTTTTTGAATTTTGGGAGGAACTAACAACACATTATTTTTGTTTATTTTTTCCTTTTTTTATGAGTTCAGCAGATAATTGCTTGACATCTAGTGAGTCACGGGAGATAGTTAACAGTGCCGTTGATTTTTCTTTCTCCTTTTTTGGAAGTTAGCCATCGCTGACAAGTTTTTTTTCATCATGGGTGAATTTGAATTTATTTTTTCTCTCCAGTTGGTGTGAATATTTTTTATTATCTCAGTTCGTGACTCAGAGTCATTGTTTGGGAATGTGCTTGTATTTCAGCTATTTGATGCTGTAGAAAGATTTACGGGAGAATTTCTTGCATGTTTGAATGCATACGTAATGGCACTACAATTTTTTTCTCTGGATATTTATGTTCCAGAAATTGTGAGTTTTCTTGCACATACATTTGTCGTATTTGTGACAACTTTGTGAGAGATAGCGGAAACTTGGTTAAGTTTTCTAGTGGCTTATGTCGTAGTGCATATGGAGAAGTCTTTGCTAAGACACTGTGTATTTGGTGATCTGTTATAATAAGTTGTGGCACATTGGTGGTTTTTTCTAGAATTTTCTAGACAGTTTTTATTTGCCGAGTTTTTGCCCCTTTTTTTTAGCAGTTTTGCTAAATTGAGAGAGTTTTATAGTTTTTGACTATAACATTGAGTTATTCTCTGGAGAATTGAGATATATTGTTTGGAGGTATATTATTTTTGAGTTATAATTTGAGATATACTTTTGTCCATTTTGATATTTGCCAATGGTGATGAGAGCTATGTTTAGTTCAATTATTTTGCAGCCATCTTTGTTGCAAATGGAGACACATTTTTTTTTGGAGATTATGGGGCAATATTTGTGAGTGTGAGTTAGTTGCCTTGAGTGCACATTTTTTTGTAGGTAGGATTTCATTTTTTGATATTCCTTTTTGGAGATATATTTTTTGGAGCCTTATTTTATTCCACATGGAGTATTGGGGAAATAGAGGTAAATATTTTGTATTTGCCGAAATAGAGGTGATTATTCTTTATTCCTGGAGTGGTGTTGTTTTTTATTAACATATGGCTATTGGAGAAATAAGAGAGAAATATAAGGGGAGAGGTTATTAACCAAATGGAGGAAATATTTTTATATCCGGAGTGGTGTTATTATTAATATGGTGTCACATAATTATGTATGGAGTTGGAATTAATCTTTGGCGGGTGACCTTTTTTTTGTGGTTATGGAGTTTTTTCGAGACAAGAGAAGATTTCTGTGGTTCTTTCTCTTTGGTTTCGTGACTATTTAGAGGCGAGTGTCATTACTGCATTACGAGTCCTATGGAGATGTGTGCATTTTTTATGTTCACAAGTGTGTTAATTTTGGAGGCATATAATGGGGCAAAGTCATGTTGAGAGAATACGTCTTTGAGACAAATTTTTGAACACATTAGTCATATCCTGGAGTTAATTCTGTGAAATGTGTCTATTAGACCATTTTCTGTAGAATCATGAGTTTTCCAAACTTGTGTGTCTGACTAGACAATTCTTTGTGCTGCTGTTCGAGCTCGCGTCCGCAGGTGAATTTTACTGCTGACAAGCGATGTGATGAGCCGTGTGCTGACTTTTCCTCTGATGATGATCGATCAGAATTTTAGCAATATCTGGAAATGTTGACAATAGCATTTCACGAAAGCGCATGTGTAAGAGTTTGCTTTCTGGCAAATTCCGTGGCTTTACATGGAGCATTTCTTGGGAAAAACGCGGGGAGTTATACATATTATACATGTACTATGTATTTTGTGATTGGGGGAAATCTACTTGTTATTATCTTTTATTTATTTTTCTTCCTTTTCCTACGAGAGATGTAATTAGGGATTGAGCTTAAATAGCATTTTTTTTTACCGGGAGATGTAATTTTTCGGAGTTGTTATTTACGTAAATGGGAGTTTGACATTACATTTCATTGTGATTAATTATTGAGCAGTAAAGAGGTTTTTGCTGTTAAACGGAGATTTTCACTGATTTTGTGGGTTGTTCAGATATCGGAGCTTGAGAGAACATTTTTTGGGTCTGGGTGTGTTACGTGATTTTTTTTTTTCCTTGGGCTCATTACGATTTTTTCTTTTTTTTTCTTATGATAACATTCGAGTTTGAAATATGAGTGCAGAAGTCCGTGGAGTTGCTGTGATTTCTGAGTTGTGTGTGTGCTGATGTGTGAGTTTGGAGAATTGAGTTGGAGAACTTGATGTTTTTTTTTCTTTGAGAGTTATGATAATGACTTATGATTTGGTAGTCATATTAAAGGGAGTTAATTGGGAGACGTTCAGTTAGTATTTCTGACTTTTTGAGATCATTGTTTGATAGAGGTGGTATGTCTGGGTTAATTTTCTTAGATTGACCAGCGACTTGACTGACATACTAACACACCAAAAAGTCATTTCCCGACGCCAGCAAGACGTCCACCAGCCGTGCAGAGAGGTTGCTGCCGTTTTTGGTGATTACAAGAGTTTCCACGATGGTGATCGCGAGAATTCTACAGCGTGTCTTTTGGGGATCTGCAGAAGCCGTGAGAAGTCTTCTACAATGAGGGAGGCGTTCCGTCTTCCTACAGTGTACTGTCTGTGCAGCTAGTTGCAGACAAGCAAAGAGGGATATTCAAGAATCTGAAGAGAGAAAATTCTAGTGCTATTTGGAGATAAAGCGTGATAAGAATTTATTTCATAATGCCAGAGACGTGCAGTTATTACTTATATTTTATTTTAAGCCGGCCAATGTGTTTTAGATTATATAAGCTATTTTGCTAGGCGGGGCCTAGCGTGGGTAGTGGCCGAGCCATGTAGGCCTAGGGTTTTTGATTAATAATATATTGTCTGTGTGTTCTCTGTGACCTATGGAATGTGAAGAACAGAGTAGAGGCGACGACCCGAGAAAGCTGATGAATGAGTTTCTATGGGTGGCGTGAGATAAAAATGCTTAGTTAGACAAGTCAATGTACGACAGTTTTATGAACTCTTCTCAAAGAGCCTTTGTGAAACTGGTTGCGGCCAGAATTGTGAGGCGTTAACGAACTGTGTGTTCGTATGTGCGTGTGCGCCGTTTTCTTGTTTAAAAGGGTATCATACACAAGTCTATGGGGGATTTGATAGAGGCGTCTTCGAGAGAAAGGCAAGATGCCGTGGCGCTCACCGCGGGAGTCTTTGTTATATAGTGCTTATAGTGTTCCGACTGCATGAGTGAGTTGAATTACTTTAGCCAAAAGAGCGGCTTGTTACCTATTTGACATTCTTGTGTTAATATCAATCTTTAATCACTGATTGTTTAACTTGTGCGTCGTACTTACCGGATGTGTTCTGTGTCTTTGAAACAGACGGTTCTGGCAATGAGGAGGGACAGGGAGTCCCAGAGGGGTGTAGACTTTTTTGGTGACTGCATACAGTCAGACATTTTACTGTTGGGGTTTTAATAGAATTGATTCATTATTTATTCACTGTTAATAAATGTTTATTTTGATGATGCAACTCTCTCATTTTCATTACCTGTTAGAGTGGAGAGAAAGAGGTGGAGAGAGAGAGAGAGAGGAGTTGCCGAGAGAGAGAGAGAGAGAGAGAGAGAGAGAGAGAGAGAGAGAGAGAGAGAGAGAGAGAGAGAGGGGCTGTGTTTGTGGTTTGCCTGACGTTCGAGCTACACGCTTATCAAATGAATAATGCGGGAATCTCTCCATTACAATATATATATATTATATATATATATATATATATATATATATATATATATATATATATATATATACACTATATATATGTGTATATATATATATATATATATATATATATATATATATATATATATACATACATATATATATGTAATATATTATATATATATATATATATATATATATATATATATATACTATAATATATTATATATATATATATATATATATATATATATAAAGAACTAGTAGAACTGATAAAAAGTTATAGTAGAACATGATAAATGTATAAATAGGTAAATACCCCAAATAGAACAAATGAAACAACGGATGGTTTGCTGGGCCTTTCGGCACTCTGTCCTTTACTAGCACACTACTAGTAAAGGACTGACGAGATGTGTCAAAAGGAAACCTAAGCCCTAACAGCTACTCCGTTGTGTCATTTTGCAGGTAAGCCTAGGCCTATTTATTTTTTATTATATTGGCATTCTTGCAAAGAGAGAAATTCATGATCGATATGAATTTCACTATTTTCGTGAAACACTGAAATTAAACAAATGTTCAACTTGAGAAAGAATGTAACAACTACATTTGAAAGTACATGTTACCCAACATATTTTAGGAAGGAAGTGAATAAGTCTATTTCGTATTGCACTGTCAATCAGGTTCTGAAAAATGATTGCATTCCGTCACTGATACTGAATCTGAGGATTGCTTTACGCTTATATTTACAATTTGCACATTACCGTGCCTTATGATTTGTGGATTTTTTACGATATTCTCGTGGGAAGGCAAATGGTACAGTGCAAGATGCAATCAGTGCACTGGTTAAGAAGCAACACTTGTGATGTGTTTAGCTAACACTTTTCTGTATATCAAAATACATTCGTCATTTGAACATTTGGATATATTCTTATTCTTATTATCACCATGAACTGAAATGTTTTTCTTCCCCAGATGATATGACTGAGATATCTCTGCATCAGAATCACCTCTTAACCTTCCTCAACATAATAATGTATGGATAGCCCATTTGGAACAAGAACAAACATTGATTTTAAAGTTCATTTCTATTTGTGTCTTCACAATGAACTTTTCAGTGCAGCTCTCAAGGAAGCTTCAGACCAGATATAAAGATAAGATTTGTTTTAAAATCAGATTCTTGGTGATTCCCACTTCACATAGCTTCAATAAAAATATAATTACCTCTGTTTCGTGGTTTTATTGTATTCAGTTCAAGATCAAATTCAAGGGGAGGGTAATAGGTTGTGTCTTCCTAGAATTAGAAGCTGTTCCACTCTTCTATCAAGTTTAATCATTTCCCCTTTTCTTTATCTTCAAGACCCTCCACTTATGGACAGACTGCCACACTTCCATCGGCTTCCACTGAAGCAAGAATCATTGCAGACCCTGAAGAGGCAAAACGACAGACACCACCAAATCTTCAGAGCTACGAGGGATGAAGATGGAGAGCAAATTTTCCAGTTTGCCATTCTAGGGATTAGGAACATTCTTTTCTTATTATAGGAAGCTTCTCGTTGATTGTGTCTGCCGCTTTACCCGGAAGCTCACTGCCATGTTTCATTCTCACCGTTAATCTCTCGAGTGAAAGAAAATTAGCGTTGCCTTTAACAGGAAGTTTTCTATGCATGCGAGAGCTTCTTTTTCACACTACCTGGAGGACGTGCGAATTTGTTCACAATCACAGCCAGTGAATGTGGAGACAATGTGATATGACCTAGAAGTAAAGCTTGATATGACACTAATTCCCTTATATATACAAGTCTTCTTTTATCAATAGATATATTTTGACGATTAAATATTTTAATAAAATCATTTGCATGGATGGATGACACTGTGGCCAAGAAAGGAACGAAAATTTCGTCTTAAACAAGAGGAACCAACTTCTGAGCTGAAGGACTGTCAGGGGCTTCCCTATTCTACGTCTTTCATAAAACCACAGAATCATGGCAAGAAAGGGCAGGTCATTCTGAATGACTCCAGAGCCAGATGTGTCCTTTATCACTCCATGTTTGTGGTCTTCCCTGATTTATACAACTGCCAAGCAGTGGTTTAACTAAGTTCTTTGTACTATGTCTACATGGTCCTTAGCTTCATAAGTGAATGTTTTTATCAAGAACAATGTCACCCTCTTTGTTTGATTTTGTGATGATAAGGCCTTCGGGTTGACACAAAGAAATGACTTCATGGGCATTTCTGCCTACATTGCTCTCACTTCTAACTGTTTTTTTCCTCTTAAACTTATTTGTTTAAGTTAAATAAAATCAGCTCAAAACCAAACTGTTTTTATGACCTAGTCTGAGTACAAATGACATCCTCAACATCGGCAATGCAAAAGAGCAGTCATTACTGTATCATGTAAAAATATCACATCCTCACACCAATGCAGAAGGCTCATCAGCAGGATGTTAAATCACTTTACACATACTGCGTTATTCACCCCTATCTACCCAGCACTTGCTGGGGTCTTTCAGTCCTTCTCCTTCTGACACTTCCATATTGCACACTCTTTCATCAAGCTATTCTTTCCCATTCGTTCCACACATCCGGACCATCTTCAACACTGAGCCTTCATTTCTCTTTCTCTAACCTTTATACTACTCCTGTACATCTCAACATTTCCCATTCTTTATTTTTTTTAGGTCAAATATACTTGATAAATAATTCGTCTGAACTGCTTGAACTTTTCCTTCATTTGTAATGCCCCAGCTGCAATTCATTTCCATAAAGGAAAAGTTGGCTTAACAATCCCTCCACACATTTGTCCGGAGGTAAGCCTTGCGCTTAGGAAGGAACTTTCTTAAACTGCCAACTTGAAATGTGGAATTATTTTCGGTTTGACGTTCATTTTTATGTTTTAACTAAACTTTTGTGGTGCTTGAAATTCTTCATACATAGCAAGTGACACTGGCGAGAGAGTTATCAGATCCGTCTGGTCAGGATTTCCTTTTATGAGACTCTCCAGTCCTGCTCTTCGTTCGTTCTTGTTTAGGAAGATAAGGTTGCGGATAAAGATCTTTGAGTACAACGTTATATACCATTAATCATTTTTACAATCATCTCCATATGGGCAAATGCTACTAACAAGTATCTCACATTAGAGACTTCGTTTTCACCATGAACTGCAAATGTAAATTAGGATTTTTAGTGAAATTCTGCGAATCTGAACTGGGTACACTTCCTGCCAAGTTGACGTCACACTCAAAGATAAAAATAACCTGAAATCCGCGAAAGAAATTATGAGGCCACGCCTTAGTCAGTTTCACTTTCTC
>NC_061098.1:182437-192437 GCF_015104395.2 Macrobrachium nipponense | reverse complement strand
GACAGAATATCATGCCAAATTACACAAGAATACCAACGACTCCTCAAAAATAATTCATGTAAAACTGTTCTCCACGTTTGGAGAATCACTCAGGGTGTGGGGAAAAGGAATGGTTCCCTAAAGCTGTGGCAGAGGACAGGGTTCCACCAAGTCCTGCCAAGACTGTAGCAGTGTGGCGAAGCCGTGATCACTTTACTCCAAATGCAGGGTCAATACCTTCATACCTGATGACGGAGAGGTTTCCCTAGATATCTTAACTTAAGCCAAGGGTTGCTGAAAGGAGCTGAAGAAAATACAATCCTGGAAGGGGGAGAATTTCACTCGTCCCAACTCTCCAAAATCCAAAAGATTCCAGGATGCTTCAGCTACAGCAACATTAATATCTTTCAGCGGCAGCAACAGCAGTACCTCTCAAATAAGGCTCAGAGAACGACTCTCTAAAATCCTCACGGATTCTCACACAACCCTTAGTATAACGAGGGCTTCTCCACAAACAAGCATCATGAAAAATAAAAACAGTCGTTAGACACAACCTCCAACATAAACAAGTAAACCAACCGGTGAAGAGAAAACAAACTAAATAATCTAAATTTCACTGACAGTAAAAAGATAATAATAAGAAATAAAGACAATAAGGTTACAATATATATATATATATATATATATATATATATATATATATATATATATATATATATATATACTATATATATATATAAAGGTATAAGACACGAATGAAAAATAGATATGTTGATGATATTTTAGCTGTTCTGCCAGCTGGTATTGATGTAAATGATTTACTCTCTAAATTCAATAACCAGGTACCATCGATTAAGTTTACTCTAGAATTGGAGAAAGACCATTGCCTCCCTTTCTTAGATGTTTTGATAGATAGATAGAGGACCATTTCAATGTAAATTCAGTATTTATAGGAAACCAACCAACAACTCATGTTCATTTCTATTCAGGCCACCATCTTACATCAAATATCAATTTTTTCTTCTATGTTTTTAAGAGCATTGTGCATTGTCAGTCCCCAATATTTGGATCAAGAAATTGAATACATGAGAAAAAATAGGGAAAGATTTATGTTATCCTTCACATATATTAGATATTTGTTATAATAAAGCCCACAAAAAGTTTTATAGTGTAAGTAACACGGAGAAAGAAAATTCTAAGAACATTCTCAGTTTGCCTTATTTTAATGGATTTGAAACCATTAAATAATTGTTAAAAGCCGTTAAGGTTAACCTTGTTTTTTTTTCCTAAGATAACACACTAAAAGGAATGTTAATAAAAAATAGCCCCAGGGAAAGCAACAACATAATATATAAAATTCCATGTATGGACTGCCCCTCTTTTTATCTCGGACAGTCGAGCAATTGCTTAGAAATAAGATTAAACCAGCATAAATATTCTGTAAAAGCTGGGCAAACATCTAATGCAATATTCATTCATTTAAGTGAAAACAACCACCGAATAAATATTAAAATATCAATTTTTTCTTCTATGTTTTTAAGAGCATTGTGCATTGTCAGTCCCCAATATTTGGATCAAGAAATTGAATACATGAGAAAAATAGGGAAAGATTTATGTTATCCTTCACATATATTGATATTTTGTTATAATAAAGCCCACATAAAGTTTTATAGTGTAAGTAAACGGAGAAAGAAAATTCTAAGAACATTCTCAGTTTGCCTTATTTTAATGGATTTGAAACCATTAAATAATTGTTAAAAGCCGTTAAGGTTAACCTTGTTTTTTCCTAAGATAACACACTAAAAGGAATGTTAATAAAAAAATAGCCCCAGGGAAAAGCAACAACATAATATATAAAAATTCCATGTATGGACTGCCCCACTATCTCGGACAGTCGAGCAATTGCTTAGAAATAAGATTAAACCAGCATAAATATTTCTGTAAAAGCTGGGCAAACATCTAATGCAATATTTCATTCATTTAAGTGAAAACAAACCACCGAATAGTTGGATTGGTTAGTTCAATAATTGCAAGGTCAAAAATGTCTTATCACGAAATCCTTTAGAATCTGCCATTATACAACTTTCTTCGCATTGTAATTTTAATTTATTAGTCGTGGCCTGTTTCATTTAGACCCTTGTATTTTGTAACATGTTTATTTAAGAATGACCTCAAAGATATAATTACAGACTTAAATACAAATTAGTTGCCTTAGGGATATCTTCGTTGTATATGTATGTTAATATGTATTGTGAATATGTATTGTGAATAAGTTTTTGTTTACCAAAGTTCTGAATAGCTGTTGCCCTATATAATCCTTTAATTGTCTATTCCTTGCGTCTGAGCAGATTGAATTAACTTTATTTATTTTTTATTGTACCCATGTTTATGCTTGTTTGGAAAGGTAACTCATTATCCAGGTGTGCCGGATTCTAGGTACTAATCTCCTTATAATCCCTATCTGTCAGTTATACGACCCTTCCTGTATGTCAATTCCTCATGTAAATCAGTTTATCTGCTGAGTAAAGGACGTTGAGTTCGTTGTTTATTTTGTTTTCCTTAGTGGCTTATACCTTTATTTATGGATTTATCACGTTCCAAACTTTCGTGATTCAGTTATACCACACACACACACACACACACACACATATATATATATATATATATATATTATATATATATATATATATATATATATATATATATATATATGTGTGTGTGTGTGTGTGTGTGTGTATACTGAATCACGAAAGTTTGGAACGTGATAAATCCATAAATAAAGGTATAAGCCACTAATGGAAAATAAACAAACGAACTCAACGTCCTTTACATATATATATATATATATATATATATATATATATATATATATATATATATATATATATATATACGAGGTAATATATAAAAACACCGTATCGTGCTTCTAAGAAATCAAATGAAGGATCCACGTAATATCCTTGTTTATCCAGTGAAATATATTATGGAAATATTTACGAAGATTAAAGTTCCGTCCATCCTCCTGTGACTTGGTCACCTACTAAATGAGAGACGGCATTGGTGAAGAAATCCAAATAAACATAAAAAACAAACAAACAAAATAAACAAGGTTAAAATATGCGAATAAGTAATTGGTTCGCATTCCTTTCCATAATTCTCAGTGATCTTCGAGGCGGGACAAAGCGCTGGTCTTCTTCCTGAATGACATCTTGAGGGTCGTTAGCCAAAAAGTAGTTTGTAGATCAGACTCTGGAACGGGCGAAGGATGGTTAACTACATAATCAGATTATTTGAAAGTTTCTAATAATCTTAGAAAAGAAAGGCATGGGTATAGCGGTTTAGTTTTTTTTTCAATACCCTAATACTCTGAAAGAGAAAATTATCAAAAACAGTTGCAGAAAACCATCCTATGCTATAGATGTATAAATGCGACAAATGCTATATTGGTGAAAGCGGTCGTTCCCTGGACCAGAGGAAACGTGAACGTATTGCAGCTTGCCGTTTGGGCAACGTTTACATGCCATCGATTTCAAGGGAGGAAAAGTTATATATAAGAGTGCGGATAGGACCACTAGGCGAATTGTGGAAGGGGCTCTCATTACTTTGAATGACACCTTTGGGGGGAATACTGGAACAATTTACGTTTGAGTGAAGAAATTTGCAAAAAGGGCCAGAATTAAGAACTTCAGAGATGTGTACAGCCTTCTTCAATCTGATAAGGTAGTTAAACCACCCTTCGCCCGTTCCAGAGTCCTGATCTACCAAACTACCTTTTTGGCTAACGACCCTCAAGATGTCATTCAGGAAGAAGACCGGCACTTTGTCCCGCCTCGAAGATCACGAGAATTATGGAAAGGAATAATAACCAATGACTTGTTCACATATTTTAACCTTGTTTATTTTGTTTGTTGTTTGTTTATGTTTATTTGGATTTCTTCACCAATGCCGTCTCTCATTTAGTTAGTGATTAAGTCCACAGGGGGATGGACGAAGCTTTAATCTTTGAAAGTGTTTCCATTGGTCTAAGACAGAGCTTTAGCCTGACTGTGTTAGTACATCCATCGCGTTAATTCGAAAATAACTGAGGAATAATGACCTGATTATGAGAAACTTGATGAAACAATCTCTTGAAAGCTCATCTCTAGATGACCAAGTCTCCCTGAATTGCAGATCAGGGCATAACGATACATTGCTTAAAAAAGGTCAACAGGTCTTGAGTGACTTCCGTTACCAGTTGAAGTTGAAAAATCTCCAATTTCAGCAAAATCAGTGTAGGAATTCTGCAGCTTTTCAACCCCAATCGTTGTATTTATTGTAACAGTCAAGTAACTGTTTGTTTACAAAGTCTTGAATGACACAGGGTTGTGGGTAAAATCTTTGAAATAACTTAATGCTCATTTTTAAATCTCTAATCGAATTCCTAATATATTATCATTAACTATTTGTTTTGTTAAAGAGAATGGCAGCATCAGTAGAATTGATTTTATATAATGGTCTTTTGAATTCTTCTATTATTTTTTTATTTACTAATATTTTCAGAAGCCATATCCTTATCCAGAATAGAACATCGGCCAGCTATTAGCAAAACATCAGCCCTAGTGAAAAAAAAACCCCAAAAAAAAAAATAAGAAGAAAATTTTAAAAGACCACACATCAAATCAATTCCACTGATGCTGCCAGTCTCTTTACAAAACTGGTTTGAGAGAGGGTCTCCTACCTTCATATTATTATTATTATTATTATTTCATTGCAGCTTCAGAAACCAGGACCACTTCAAGGGCAATTCCACCACCTTTACTCTACTAGAGGAGGAAAACGTTGTGGTTGCAATCTTGACGGAAAGAGCACCTAACTGGGCATATCTCAACTACAGATTCTCTGTCCATGGAAGAGAAATACACACAGAAAAGTTAGATTATACATACCCTCCATCGCAGTGGAAGCCTCTCCTCTTTATATCCAAGAGGTAAATTCAGCGAATTGACTGAGAAGTTTTGCTAATGGTCACAACAGTGAAGAATTTCACTTTGGATGAATTGTGAATAGATTACACAGGATCATGTCGATTTTTCACACACAACGCCATATTTAATTATTATTTTACCTTTTCTAGTAACGAATTTCTCCCATGGATATGAGACTTCTCACATTATTTTCCTTATAAATGTTCTGCTTTTTTTTCCAAGGTGATACGTAGCTATGTTTGGAACGAGTACTGGATCCCAAAAGAAAACCTAGAGCTAAAGGAACGACAGTGGAAGTGTCAAGTTCGCATCCTGTGAAGTGGCAGGTTCTCAGTCTGCCCCTGAACGACTGTAAGTAATGTTTCTTTGTGAGCAATTCAATACAGATTCTTTCTTTCCTCGCTGATCATTTTCAGAGGTTAATTGGTATGAAGGAAACAAGATTATTCTCAATAAAATGTTAAAATCTTCTCTTGATCAGCTACTTTTTTTAATTTTTTATACTCTTAGAACACGGAAATTAAATTTACTAACCTTTTTTATTATCATATCAGTGCTATGTCTTTGTTGTAAGATAATAATCATGTAAATAGATAATTCATGATATATTTTCAGACGCCATATCCTTATCCAGAATATGAACATCATGATAACAAATAATGGAAAAGAAGCTTCCAAATGAATATTTTAAGACACTAACCTAAGCAATATTATCTGCTTACTGGCCTAGGGGTATATTGGAAATGTTTTTCTGTTGAATGCCCACATTTCGAAAATTTCGGCAAAATTTCAAAGGATTTTATGAAACATTGAGAATTAAAAACAAAATTGAACTTGAGAAAAATGAAACAACCTACTTTGAAAGTACGTTACCCAACATATTTTAGAAGCAAGTGAATGACTCTACTTCGTATATTACTGTCCGATAAGGTTCTAAAAATGTTTGCATAAAAATCTTTATAAATGATAATGAATCTGAAAATTACATTACAAGGTGCCATAATGATTTGTGAATTTATACGACATTCTCGTGGAAGCCAAACGGTACAGTGCAAGATGTAATCAGTGCACTGGTCTTTAAGAAGCAACTTTTTGTGAAGTGTTTAGCTACACACTGTTCATTGTATAGAAATTAACATGACTTCGATCTAGTCACACAAGCTCTGAATCCATCAGCATGAGCAACTGAGGAAATTCAGTGCCTCAGCAACGATTCGTTCATCATTTGTGTCACAAAGTGAAGAAGAAATCAGGGTAGTAGATAATGGTTCCATAACCACGCCACGCCATTATGCAGATTTTTCTGGTGCTGTTGAAGGAGGTTTTTCAATACATCTTAGATCTCTGCTCAAGCTCTATTAAGGTTTGAGAAAAAAGCAAAACTAAAAGTAATAACATCACACTCCTAGCAAAGATGTGAAAGTTGAAGTAACGATATACTAGAATGATTTGATTTCGTATTTCATACTGAACAAAAAGGAAACATGGGACAAAAATTAATTCATAGAATGGAAGACTTTGGGAAATATTTTTAGCCACCACATTTTTTCATTTCCCTTCGTTGTACCACAAACATAAAGCTTTCTGTATAGAGTTAAAGCCAACTGTAAAGTTTCTTTACACATCTGAGGCAATAAGGGACCTTTGACGTTTAGTGCAATGATAAAGTTTTCATTCCCCAGTTGCAATCTTAGACGTAGCAGAAAGATGCAATCACTCAGTCACAGAAAATGTACAGATGAAAGGTTGATTGGCGATAAAACTCAGTGACCGTATATCAGAATTCATTCGTCATTTGAGCATTTATTTGTGTTAGAATAGATTCTTATTTCTTTTTTATTTTCATCATGACTGAAAATGGTTTTTCTTTCCCAGATGATCTGACTGTGATATCTCCTGATCAAGAATCGCCCCCTCAACCTTCCTGAACATAATCATGTATGGATAGCCCTTTGGAACAAGAACAAAATTTGATATTGTAGTTCGTTTCTATTGATTTATAAATAACGAGTATTCAATGGAAACTAAATACGATTTTAACTGTTATGAAGGCTGGTTGATTACGTCTATATCTACAGACGTAAGTAAACTCCTAATCGTATAATTACTCTCATTCACTCAATGTCATCTTAAAATCAAAATACATTTGCCTAATTATTGCTCATAGAAGCAACAATTTTCCCAATCTGCAAATCTGCTCACCTGTATAGACGAATATAGACAAATGTCAGAATATAGTCTCATTGTCAGCAAGAACGCTATATTTCCATGAAAGAACATTTTCGACAACTATATTTTGCGATAAATCTTCACTAATTGACATTTATTTTTCCTTTTCATATCTCAGATCATCTTTTATGGAATTAAATGGTTTTATCGTTGGGTCACTCAACCACAGGGACGCGACTTAAGTATATTGACGAATTACCAACTCACCTTCAAGTGTTCTCGATGCCCTTAGAGCCACAGGGTGGGTGGGATGGATGTATATATATAATATATATATATATATATATATATATATATATATATATATATATATATATATATATATATATATATATATTATATATGTATATATAGTATATCTATATAATATATTTAGTGTGTGTGCGTGTATAGTTAGTGTTCATTTATTTACAAATATATAGCAGAACTACTGTTTATAAACAATTACTCCCCTTTCCTTTGAGAATATATTTGTCAAAACAATCACTCTCTATTTTCACTTGCAATACTTCAAAATTTAAAACCCTGAAGAGCTGCATAATTAAGAGAGGACGATAATAGAAATTAGTAAAACATAACTCTTTTATGTTCCTCCATAATACCAGAATTGAGGGCCTCAGAACCAGAGAGTCGTATTTGCCACTTTTTAAAAAATGAGTAAATTGGCCTCAAAGTTTATCATTCATTACTCTGGTTCTAAGAAAGATATCGATTTAAACTTAGTTTCATATGAATGTGTTAAACGATAATAAATGTTGTTATCATATTGTTGTAATAATGATGATGATATTAATAAGAGTAATAGTAATAATACTGGTAATAATAATGATATAATACTATTAATAATAATATTGATAAGTAATAATAGTGTGCTGAAAAGACGATACATTTTTGTGATAAGAAACCGAGTATTGCTAATGATAATAATGATAATAATAATAGTAATAATAATAACAATGGGAATAATAATAATATAATAATAATATGATAATGGTAAGGGGACTAATACTATAATGATAATTGAATATAATAAGTAATTATAATAATGATGATAGTACAATAATATTAGTCCAATAATAATTGACAACTGATTGATAGATAACCTTTCATCATCATAATACATCGATACTTATAATCAATCACAAGAAAATACTATAATAGAATAGTAATACTATTGTCATAATAATAAGATAATAATAATAATAATAATAATAATAATAATGATAATAATAATAATGATAGAAATAATAATATTATGATGGTTGTAATAATGATGTTGACGATGATAACCTTGAATCACCATGATGTTTTTAACCATCAATAATACACAATAATAATATTATCATAATTTTTTTTTTACTACTACTACTACTACTAGGGCCCCCATCCTTAATAGAAGCTGACAATGTGAAGGGGACTTAACTCCGATCAGATTGCAGTCTGTTAGCTCCAAACATCGCTACCAGCTGTGATCCATCATCCACTACTACTACTACTACGACTATTATACTGCCAGAGGAAGACATAATTAATACTCAAATAAAGAGTAATTTAGACAAAATAACAGCACAACACAACGATAATCGTAATCTCCCGCTATGATCACTGAAGTGAGATGTAAACATTTGGCGGGAGATTGTAAGCTGCGCGGTGATTGGTCGATGCTTACACGTGCCTTATGGGGAAAAAACGCTCATTGGCCTAGAATTCGCTACCCGCGAAGTGACGCGCGCTCTCATTGGCTTAATCAGCGCTAGTGATATGCGTCTATCTGTCCTCATGAAGCGTCCGAGGCGGCTGCCAGCACCGCTCGAAGTCATGTTCTTTTCCTGTAGCTAAAATCGATAATTCCGACTGTCCCAGTAGGAATTTCGACGTATGTAAATGGTGGAATGGCCTATAAATGCCTCAAATACACAGAGAAAAGGTTGCCAAATCTACCAGTATGCATAACTCCAAATCCATGGAAGTGGCATATACGACTTTCTGTTCTGGGGCCCTCAATTATTCTTCCAGAAACAAGCAAACTTCCTGCCATCAAACTACAGGAATGTATACAGGAACAACTATAAATAAACCTCAAGTTTCCCCCTACAGGAACATCTATAGGCTCATCTCCAGTCAAACCCAAGATTCACTTACAGGCAGTGTTGGTTGTCTTTGCTGTGTCTTTACCTTTGCTACAGGTGTTGCGTCAGGAAGCAAAACGACACAAGAGATAAAGGTAAGACACTGAGGAATCCTTCCTCTCTGCGTTTGTATAAAGACGGGAATCTATGGTGAGAACAGTCACTGTATGTAGCCACTGAATACAAATGGCCCCAGAGTTCACAAGAAGTATTACTAAGTCTTATAAAATATTGATGAATAAATATCTTAATAAGCAAAATGCTAATCTAGAGCAGAAAATAGGAGTCTTGCAGAATGACGATGAAAAAGCGGAAACTAATCTCATTCCAGCTATTTATACTTTCCTGTTTCCTTGCTTTTCCACTCTCTCCACCCACCCTAGCCTCCGCCCCTTAACCACTGGCTTTGTTCTGTCTGAGAGACGGCACCGAATGAAATGGCAAACATTAACCCACCTCTCTAATGCAGGGATACCAATGGAGAGGCCACGGGACCAGTTCCCCACACTGGCTCCGTTCGGCCAAAGTTTGCTTCATACCACTGAGAACGTCTCTACGGAAGAATAGTACCACGCAAGGCCACGTGAATTGACAGGAATAGTGCGTAAGTATCCTGTGTTTTGTGGACTATTGCAGCTGAAGGCTCACATCTTTTCCCCAGAGAGAGAGAGAGAGAGAGAGAGAGAGAGCGAGAGAGAG
>NC_061098.1:148586-181937 GCF_015104395.2 Macrobrachium nipponense | reverse complement strand
AATACATCTGTTAGAGGAACTGCGTGTTAGAAAATCCATTCGCAAACCTGCGAAAAAATCCGGTCATTCCTAGGAATGACTTAATTTCTTTCTTTCTTTTGATTTCGGGATAAGAAAATCTGCTATTGCTTTGACATTATCGTCGTTTACTCTAACCACTTCCTTAGATATGACATGACCTCAATATGTGATTTGCTTTTTCACAAAGGAACATTTAGCTAGCTTAATTTTCAATCCTGCTAACTAAGTCTCCTAAGTATTTCCTTAAGCACTTCTAGGTGTAGCACGATCGAGTCTGTTGCAATTAAGATATCATCCATTTACACAAAAGACATTTTTACCCAATAACCCGCGCAAAACTGTTTACCAACCTTGTATAGGTTATCGAACTACCTGATAAACCAAACGGCATCCGCATAAATTCATAGTGTCCCTTGGGCACTGAAAAGGCAGTATATTCCTTACTATTTTCACTAGGAGGGAACTGTAAAAAACCCTGCGCTAAAACAATTAAGCTATAAATATATGTCCACCCCCAATTTCTACAAAAGATCTGGTATGCATGCAACTGGGTAAGGGTCAGGAATTGTCTTTTCATTCAAACGTCTAAAATCGACGCATACTCGGACAGAGCCGTTCTTCTTAGGCACTGCTAACAGAGGACAGTTGTATGGAGACGTACTAGTCCTAATGATATCTTCCTCTTCTGCATTTACTGACCTCTTTTTCTACCTGTTCTCTGATTTTGAAAGGTATGCGGTATACAATAATAAAAATGGGTTTTGTACCTTCCTCTAAGTTTGCCTTATGTTCTAACACATTACTCAGTCCCAGTTTATCCCCTCGTAAAGCTACCGCGTCCCCAAATTCTGCCAAAAGCTCGCTTACCGCTTCTATATGCTCTTTATAATCTGCATTAGCTAAATGTTCTCTAAATATTTTCTTTCTTGATTGCATTTCTGCCTCTGAAAACTCAGTTTTACCCTCTACAATAGCCACTGAAACCACT
This sequence comes from Macrobrachium nipponense, assembly GCF_015104395.2. NCBI lineage: Eukaryota > Metazoa > Arthropoda > Malacostraca > Decapoda > Palaemonidae > Macrobrachium > Macrobrachium nipponense. The sequence continues at coordinate 180,928 of NC_061098.1, read as the reverse complement.
GTCATTACTCCAATCTTGGAGGTCTACCACATATGTATTCTTTGTCATTTCTTAACTGTATAATTGTAAGGTGATTACATAATAAAAATATGGAATGTTATTCCATATATATAAAAGGCTAAAACTAAATAGGTCAACCAGATTGCTTGCAGGAATGTGATCAGACCAGAGACGATAAAGATGACGTAAAGTAGGCTAAGTTGACATGCCGTCACCTGTAGCCATTCATTTGTTTATAAACTTTAGTCCAAGCTTCCTGCTTGAGACAAACACCGTGACCTATAGCTCAAGCGGCTACGTGATTAGTAACTATGTCATCTGATTGTATGTTCGTATGTTCGAACTACTGTCTGCTTCCTTTATGATTTGTAACCAAGATGGGTAGTCAGAATAGAGTTAGCCATCATCATTGGCAGACCTGTACCTCTTTACCTAAGCTTATCATGTAGAAACAGAACAGACAGAATTAGCATCATCATTGGCAGAATAAGATCAAGCCATCGTCATTAGAAGACCTGTACAATCCTACCTGATCTTCACCATGTAATCTCAGAGAATATAAGTATTTTTATACCTCGTGTTTTCTACTAGAACCTCACTTCAGAAATATCATCATGAGTTTAACACATCGTCGTCATAACCAAAGAAGATAATACCGACTTCGTAAGTGATCTACAAACCCCAAGACACTCCAATGAGTATGGATGTGCATAACCAACCGACTTAGCGTAAGATTATCGCAAGTCTACATTACCTCATAGGGCGCCTTATTATACAAGGCAACAGCCCTAATATTGGTGGCAGATTAACTAAAAAAAAGAACTCTACCACGTCTTCCGAAGAAAAACCAGAATAATGAATAATGTATCATCAGAAGTCAACAACGACGAAAGCAACAGATTCTTCAAGCAACTCAGTATCGTCGTTTAGTGAGCAATTTCAGTAGTGAATAACTTCAAGAAACAAACCGACGTGTCTTTCTATGGCAAACGCAAGCTTGGTCTCTCATTAGAATCATTCAAGAAAACATCGTTATGAGCGTTTCCTTCACTTCAAGAAACAAACCGAACGCGTCTTCAGCATCGGATCGTCAAGGACTCGAATCATCCAAACAACGCGCACGGGGGAAAGGGGAAACTCAAGCCAAACCAGTTCATCCGCTAAAGAGAAGGGGCCGGAAGGCCCGGGCCAAGGGCCGTGGTCGTTATCGGAACACCGTGACTTCCCACAAAATCAAGCTAAGTACAACCTTTTTTCATTCATTTGGAGTAAACTTTGAGTGTTTCCTTTGCAGGTCGAATTTCGTTATTCCTGTGGCTGAAGTTACGAGACATTCTTAATCTTACCTCTGTCCGTATTTGCTCTTGGGTGTAGTGTTTTGTGTATTGTCATATGTTTCCTGGTTTTCTGGTCTATGCTGCGGAGTTCTGCCTTCGTCCATTCCACTATTCCTGCGCTGTATCTGATTACTGGCACTGCCCAAGTGTTTATGGTGCGTTTTATCATATTCCGGCGTTGAAGTTTGACTTGAGTATCGCCTTGAGTCTCTGCATATATTCTTTCCTGATCGTGTCCTTCATATCTTGGTGTTTTATATCCCCTCCTTCCATTATTCCCAGGTATTTGTATCCTGTCTCATCTATGTGTTTGATGTTTGCTCCCATCTGGGTAGCTTATCCCTTCAGTTCTCGTTACTTTGCCTTTTTGCATGTTGACTAAGGCGCATTTTTCTATTCCAAACTCCATCCTGATGTCCCCAGATACAATCCTTACAGTCTGGATTAGGGTATCTATTTCCTTGATGCTCTTACCATACAGCTTGATGTCGTCCATGAACATCAGATGGTTGATTCTGTTGCCATCTTTTCTTGAGTTGGTACCGCGGATCCATCTTCTGTAGTATTTTGTCATGGGAATCATGGCTACTACGAAGAGTAGTGGTGTTGGTGTTCGAATCCCCATCAGTTCTGCTACTAATCTTGCTCCTGCATATGCCAAGTGATTTGTTTCTGTGATACTGGTGATTTGTATTATGCCCATTATTTCATTGACCTCACCTGTTTTCTCCCTTAATTTCTTGGTGTTGTAGGCTTTCATGGAGGGGATCTTTGTTCTCTCTGTATCTGGCTCCATCCATTGTCTAATCTTTTCTAACCCATTCCGTCCTCTCTGTTACTTCGTCGGTGTTTCTTCGTGTCGTTTGTTGTTTGATACCTCATCCTCCCTGTCGTGTTCTGTGGCATCGTCTCTCATTCGTCTTCGTGTAATTCGTTGTCGTGGTGACATTTCCCTTTCCAGTTCTTCTCTTTCTGTTGGGGACCGGGAGAGCCAGTTCTTTTTCTTTATGTTCCTTACTTGGTCTGCCAGCCTCTGCTCTGTTTGGGGGGTGTTATTCCTCTCATTCCAGATGTTGACCAATCTTCTTCTATATCCTCTCTCCGTCGGGTTGCTTCTGATGTAGCATCTCCATATTCCTTATTTTCTTCTCTTGTCCATTTCTTTCCTTTTTGCTTCTGTAGCTCCAATCCCAGGGCTGTTGATTACTGTCGTTGTGGTGATCATTTGCTGGTGACGACCTCCAAGTACCTGACCGTCTTCCCCCTTCAACATTGGGTTGAATACCTGGTTGCCGGACGAAGCTCCTCTGTTGCCAGCGGTTCCATTTACGTCGTTGTTGTTTATTCCTTCATTTCTTTCTATCATTGCTGAGTTTTGCTATTTAACCCATAGCTGGACCCTACCCCATCAGGGATAGGTACTCATTTACAGCTGAGTAGAACTGAGGAAATTATGGTAAAGATCCTTTCCCAAGAAATCAACGCCAAGGAGAGCGGTCACCCATCCGACCAGCCCCAACCAATGTTGCTTAACTTGACTTAAATCCATTGACGACCTAACCCACTCCTCCACGGCGCCACTTATTATTATTATTATTATTATTATTATTATTATTATTATTATTTCATTGCAGCTTCAGAAATCAGGACCACTTCAAGGGGTAATTCCACCACCTTCCCTCTACCAGAGGAGGAAAATGTTTGTGGTTGCAATCTTGACGGTAAGAGCACCTATAAGGGCATATCTCAGCTACAGATTCTCTGACCATGAAAGAGAAATACACACAGAGAAGTTAGATGACGCAGACACTCCATCACTGTGGAAGCCTCTCCTCTTTATAACCAAAGAGGTGAGTTCAGCGAATTGACTGAGAAGTTTGCAAATGATCACAACAGTGAAGAATTTCACTTAGGGTGAATAGATTATGAGGATCAAGTCGATTTTCACACAAGTACAAATGTAATTATTATTTCACCTTCTCTAGTAACCGAATTTATCCATAAGCATGACACATTCTTTTCCATTATATCATTCTGCTTTTTTTTTCTCAAGGATATAACGAGCCCATATCTACACAATTCTGGATCCCAACAGAAAACCGAAAGCTAAAAGGACGACAAGTGGAAGTGTCAAGTTCGTATCCTGTGTAGTGGCAGGTTCTCAGTCTGCCCCTGAACGACTGTAAGTAATGTTTCTCTATGAGCAATTTAATACAGTTTCTTTCTTTCCACGCTGATCATTTACAGAGGTCAACTGGTATGAAGGAAACAAGATTACCCTTATTATTCATGTCAGTGCAATGTCTATGTTGTAAGATAATAATCAATGTAAATAGATAATTCATGATATATTTAACGGGACGAACTTTAACTGAATACTTTTGAAATTCATGCCATAACTATAATGGAAAGAGTCTTTCAAATGAAAATTGTGAGTCACTAACCTAGGCAATATTATCTGCTTACTGGCCAGGGGCTATATTGGAAGTGTTTTTCTGTTGAATGTCCGCATTTCGGTAAATTTGGCAAAATTTCACAGAATTTTATGAAACATTGAGAATTAAAACAAAATTGAACTTGAGAAAAAATGAAACAACTACTTTGAAAGTACATTGTGTTGTTAACTACAATTTATTTTGGAAGAGGTGAATGACTCTACTTCGTATATTATTGTCGTACGGTTCTGAAAAAAGGTTGCATAAAAATCTGTTACTCCGTCACTGATCCTGAAGCTGAGGATTACGTTATGAAGTGTTTAGCCAAATACTTTTCGTTGTATGGAAATTAACATGACTTCGATCTAATCACACAAGTTCTGAATTCCATCAAAATGAAACAACTGAGAAAATTTAGTGGTTCAGAAATGATTTTGTGTCACCAAGTGATGAAGAAATCAAGGTAGTAGATAATGGTTCCTTAATCACGCCATAACGCAGGTTTTTTTCTGGTGCTTTTGAAGGAAGTTTTTCAATACATTTTAGATCTCTGCTCAACCTCTATTAAGGTTTGATAAGGAAGCAAAACTAAAAGAAGTAATAATTGCAGTCACACTGCTGGCAAAGCTGTGAAAGTTGAAGTAACGATATACTAGAATGATTTGATTTTTGTGATTTCATACTTAGCAAACATGGGACAAAAATCTTGGAAAATCTTTTTTAATCACCACATTTTTCATTCCATTTAGTTCATTGTACCACAAACATAAAGCTTCCTGTAAAGAGTTAAAGCAAACTATAAAGTTACTTTATCACTTCTGAGGTAAGAAGGGACCTTTGACATTTAGTGCAGTGATAAAAAGTTTTCATTCTCCAGTTACAAATCTTAGAAGGAGCAGATAGATGCAATCACTCATTCAAGTAAAAAATCAGTGACCGTATATCAAAATACATTCCTCATTTGAAGCATTTATTTGTGTTAGAATAGATTCTTATTCTATTTTTAACCATGATTGGAAACGAAAATGTTTTTTTCTTCCCCAGATGATATGACTGAGATATTTCCCACTCCAAAGAATCACTTCTTAACCTTCCTGAACATAATTATGTATGGATAGCCATTTGGAACAAGAACAAATTTGACATTGAAGTTCGTTTCTCTTTGATTTATGAATATCTAATGGAATCTAAACATTATAAATTAACTGTCAATGAAGGCTGGCCGATTATGTCTATATCTACAGAAGTAAGTAACTTCTAATAGTATAATTACTCTCCCATTCACCCAGTGTCACCTTTAAATCAAAATACATTTGTCAAATTATTGTTCATAAAAGCATCAATTTTCCAATCAGATAATTTGTTCACCTGTACAGACAGATGTCAGGATATATTCTCGTTATCAGGAAGAACGCTACATTTCCATGAAAGAACATTTTCGACAACTATATGTTTTGACATGCATCTTCACTAAATAACATTTATTTTTCCTTTTCATACTACAGGACGTCTTTTATGGAAATAGGTGGCTTAATCACTGGGACACTCAGCTTCAAGTACGCAACTTGAAGATAAATGCGACTCACCAACTACACCTTCAAGTGTTCCTGATGCCCTTAGAGCCACAAGGTGGGTATGGATGTATGTATATATATATATATATATATATATATATATATATATATATATATATATATATATATATATATATATATATATTATATATATGTGTGTGTGTGTGTATTTAGTGTTCATTTATTTATAAATATATATATGTAAAGACTACTGTTCATGAACTATTACTTCCCTTTCCTTTGAGAATATATTTGTCAAAACAATCACTCTATTTTCATTTGAAATACTTCAAAATTTTAAAACCCTCAAATCAGCATTTAACACTGAAGAGCTGTTATAATTAAGGCGAGGACGATAATATTGAAATCAGTAAAAGATAATTGTTTTATGCTCATCCATAAACGAAAATTATTCTTCCAGAAACAAGCAAACTTCCTGCCATAACTACAGGAATGTACACAGGAACAACTACAAACAAACCTCAAGTTCCTCCTACAGGAACATCTAACGGTTCATCTCCTGTCAAACCTGAAGATTCACCTACAGGCATATCTGTAAGCACACTAATCATCATCGGTGTCGTGGTGGCAGTGCTGGTTGTCGTAGCTGCATCTTTCCTTTGCTACAGGTGTTGCTTCAGGAAGCAAAACGAGACAAGAGCTGAAGGTAAGACTCCTTAAGGAATCTTCCCCTCTGGTTGTATCAAGACCGGAATCTATGGTGAGAACAGTCACTGTATGTAGCCACTGCAATACAAATGCTCCACAGTTCACACGAAGTATTACTAAGTCTTATAAATATATTGATAAATAAATATATAATAAGCAAATGCTAATCTAGAGCAGAAATAGAAGTCTTCCAGAAGTCTCTTTATGCTTTCCTGTTTCCTTGCCTTTTCCTCCCTCTCCAACATTAACCCCGCCCCTTAACCACTGGCTTTGTTCTGTCTTGCGTGGGCCAATTCTGCTATCTGTGTCTTAGAGACTTCACCGAATGAAATGGCAAACATTAACTGACCTCCTCTAATGCAGGGATACCAATGGAAGAAGGCCACGGGACAGTTTCCCACCCTGGCTCTGCTCAGCCAAATTTGCTTCATACCACTGAGAACGCTCTCTACGGAAGAATAGTACCACGCAAGGCCACGTGAATTGACAGGAATAGTGTGTAAGTATCCTTTTTGTGTTTTGTGACGACTGCAGCTGAAGGCTCACATCTTTTTCCCCCAGAGAGAGAGAGAGAGAGAGAGAGAGAGAGAGAGGAAATGAGAAGCCACCAAGAATGTTTCGACATAAACTGACATTGAGGGAACAGAATTGCAGGCGTCCTATGAACGAATAAGGGCTAAGAGAAGCCAATTATATATTTTCTTGGCTCTTATGGATTAAGCGTTGCTTTCGATATTATAAGAATGGTTCACAACTACTGTTGTTTTCATTATTAGTATAGTATTAGTAGTATAATGAAGAACAATTCTCCAGATTTACAGCATAGAAACATTTTCTTACGTGCGGGAGCATGACTGTGTACATGTATATGCATGCATACATTCATACTTTTTCCTCTTTCCCACTTCTAAAATATGCATGAGTATTTCAGGAAGTTTGGTAGAACTCTCAGCAAGGGGTCTAGTCGTCATTTATGTTTCAGTCATCAGGGAAAGAAATCCTCATTTTTAAAAGCCTTTGTATACGACGAGAGAGAAGAACCATTAGTTGCATGATAGCTCTTTAGTTTCAGAGTCTACAAAAAGTCGACATCCTGTTTGATCCACAAGACACTTCGAAAGAGAAACTACTTGTTCTAAACGACTTGAAATGAACTTTTAATAATCCATTTGACTTCTCTTCCACTGAATGAACTTTTAATAATCCATTTGACTTCTCTTCCACTGAATGAAATCTTACGATTAAGCTTGCATTACCAGCATGACCATAAAGTTTTATTTCACACAGATTATAATTAGAATCATATCCTTTTTCAATGCCACTCACGTAAAGCCCTGCTGCATTGAATGTAATCTGGTCTTCACAATGAGCTTTTTAGTACAGATATTCATTAAATAGTGTCAGCCCTGATATAAAGATAAGATTTGTTTCCAAATCAGATTCTTGGTGATTTTACTTCACATAGCTTTAACAAGATGTAATTACCTTTGTTTTGTGGTTTTAATATATTCAGTTCAAGATCAAATTCTATGGAAAGTAATGAGTTGTTTTGTTTTCCTAGGGCTAGAAGCAGTTCCACTCTTCTATCAAGTTTAATAATTTCCATTTTTCTTTATCTTCAAGACCTTCCACTTATGGACAGACTGCCACACTTCCATGGATTCCACTGAAGAAAGAATCTTGCAGATCCTGCGGAGGCCAAACGCCAGACACCACCAAATCTTCAGAGCTACGAGGGATGAAGACGGAGAGCAACTTTCCAATTTTGCCATTCTAGGGATTGGGTACATTCTTTTCTTATTATAGGAAGCTTCTCGTTGATTATGTCTGCCGCTGTGCTTGGAAGCTCACTGCCAAGTTCATTTTTCGGCGTTAATATCTCGAGTGAAAGAAAATTAGCATTGCCTCTTAACAGGAAGTTTTCTATGCATGCGAGTGCTTCTTCACACTGCCTGGAGGACGTCGAATTTCTTTACAATAACAGCCAGTAAATGTGGAGACAATGTGAATGACCTAGAATTTAAAGCTTGATATGACACTAATTTCCTAATTAAGCAACGTCGTCTCCTTGATCTAGTCCTCTGTTCATAACGAGTCCAGCCTTAGATATACAAGTCTTCTTTTATCAATAGATATAATTTGACAATTTAATATCCTAATAAAATCATTTGCATGGATGGATGACACTGTGGCCGAGAAGGGAACGAAAATTTCGTCTCAAACAAGAAAAACCAACGTCTGGGATGAAGGACTGTCGGCTTCCCGATGTTACTTCTTTCATAAAACCACAGAATCAAGGCTGGAAATGGCAGGTTTTTCTGAATGAATCCCAGAGGCATATGTGTCCTTTATCACTCCATGTTTGTGGTCTTCCCTGATTTATATAATTGCCCTGCAGTGGTTTTCTTTGTACTATGTCTACATGGTCCTTAACTTCAGAAGTGACTGTTTTTATCAAGGACAATGTCACCCTCCTTGTCCGATTTTGTAATGATAAGGCCTTCCTGTTGACAAAAAAATGACTTCATGGGCATTTCTGCCTACATTGCTCTCACTTCTAACTGTTTTTTCCCTCTTAAACTTATTTGTTTAAGTTAATAAAATCAGCTCAAAACCAAACTGTTTTTATGACCTATTCTGAGTAAAAATGACATCCTCAACATCGGCAATGCAACAGAGCAGTCATTACTGTATTATGTAAAAATATCACATCCTCACACCAATGTAGAGGGCTCATCCAGCAAGACTGTTTAAATCACTTTACATATACTGCGCTATTCACCCCTATCTACCCAGCACTTGCTGGGTCTTCCAGTCCTCCTCCTTCTGACACTTCCATATTGTACACTCTTTTCGTTAGTTATTCTTTCCCATTCGTCCACCACATTCGGCCATCTCAGACACTCTGATCCTTCATTTCTCTTACTCTAACCCTTATACTACTCCTCTGCATCTCCACATTTCCAGTTCTTTTTATTTCTTTTATGTCAAATACACTAAGCAAATGGTTCATCTGAACTGCTTGAACTCTTCCTTCATTTGTAATGCCTAGCAACAGTTACTTCCATAAAGGAGAAGTTGGCTTAACAATCCCTCCACACACTCGTCAGATAATAACACTTGCCCTTTGGAAGGAAACTTTTGTTCCACTGCCAACTTTAAAATGCAAGAATTATCATCGATTTGATGTTCATTGTTATGTTAACTAAATTTATGTAGCTCTTAAGAATATTCCCACGATGCAAGCAACAGTGGGTGAGAGAATTATCAGATCCATCTGGCCAGGATTTCCTTTTATGAAACTTCTCAGGCTTACTCCTTGTTTGTTCCTGTTTAAGGAGATAAGACTAAAGATAAAGAACTTTGAGAGTACTTTATATACCCCATCCATGATTTTTAGACCATCTTCAAACAATCGATCCTTCATTTCTCTTTCTCTAACCTTTATACTATTCCTGTGCATCTCAATATTTTCCATTCTTTATTTCTTTGAAGTCAAATATACTTGATAAATAGTTCATTTGAACTGCTTCAACTTTTCATTCACCTGTAATGCCCAGCTACAATTCGCTTCCATAAATGAGAAGTTGGCTTATAAGTCCCTAAACACATTTCGTCCGAAGATAAGCCTTACGCTTAGGAAGGAACTTTCTTAAACTGCCAACTTGAAATGTGGGAATTATTGTCGATTTGACGTTCATTATGTTAACAAATGTTTTGTGGTGCTTGAAATTCTTCATACGCAGCAAGTGACATTGGCGAGAGAGTTATTAGATCCATCTGGTCAGGATATCCTACTCTTCGTTTGTTCGTTTTCAAGAAGATAAGGCTGCAGATAAAAAAAACTTTGGGTACAACGTTATATACCATAAATTAGGATCTTTAGTAAATTTCTGTTAATCTGAAGTGGGAACACTTCCTGCCGAAGTTGACGTCACTCAAAGGTAAAAAAAAATCTGAAATCGAAAGAAATTCAGGGGACGCGCCTTAGTTTCTCTTTGTCTCCAGTGCTGTACAAACGCACTTTCTTTTGAGTTATGGATCGGAGGTTTATTTTCTTCATTTGCCGTCTCCTTTTTCTCGCTTCTTTGTCTTCTGGCCACTCAGGTAAGAGAAAAAGTCTAATATTATTGGATGTTATCAATATTCATTCTGAAAATTCACTATATGACAGAGTTAAGCCTGTTTCGAAAGCCTTGCACCATAGGCTGAATACCATATATATCCATATATTTACATATATCATGTATTAACGTAAATGGGCATTGCTTTTGCTTTATTATTTTCTCAGCCTTGTTACTGCTTTTTGTTATATTTTGTTGTATATAAATTAGCGTAAGGAAATTAGTTTTTAAGGTTTTAGTTTTAAGCTTTACTTAGGTCTCGGCTGAGCGTCAAGCGAACTGCTTGTTAAACCTCCTCCCCGCTTGTTAAATGTCTTTGTGAGCATCTTATTAATGCTAGTTTTTTTGTTTGTTTTATCTTTCGGGTGGTTGGTGAAAAGGACACCAGTGAGGATATTGGAGGAGCACAACCTTTTCCCGAAAACAGTTCGGGCTCGCTATTCTCCCCGCATGGTTGTGCAGCTGGCATATTTTTTCTTAATCGCCCTTCGAAGGATTCAAACGTCGTCAGTATTGAAGGCGCAGGGGCATTTCTGCCATCTGCGGTGACTTTCCCCCTTACTGTGTGTACTTTCCTGCGGCTCTGATATCGGCGCTGGATCCCGACAGAGTGGACGTGGGAGGGACATCACTGTGTTTGCCTACGACGTCCTTCTGAGCTGCAGCGGTGGGGGCATTGAGGCCCGTGAAGGGTGCAAGTAGGGCGGTTGCTACCAGGTAGGGAATTTCCCTTGTGTTTTGGTCGGGAGCACGACAGACTCCTTCCCCATGATATTGGTGACCTGTGTAGCTGCACGCCCTTCAGATAGCTGAGTATTGGCCTGGTACGTGGCATTGTCCCAGAGAGTGTAAGAGATCACGGCTCCCCTTTATTTCGGCCTACGGGCAAGGCAACTGTTTATCTGAATCATTTGGGAATCATTCATCCCTTATTCAGTGTGAGAAGCTCTTTGCGTACATTTTTATATTTATATATATATATGCCAATCAGTGTATATCTTGCCACGAGTGAGACTGTAGTTTTCATTATTTCTTGTATTATCTATGAATATGATTTGATACTTTTTATATTTAAGGTTTAGGTTTAGTTTATAATTGTAGGTAGGAGAATTAAGTTTTTCCCCCTGTTGGTCTCTTACTTCTTTCCTCTGCTTAGTGATAGGTATTGGTTTATATTTAGGTTGGTGTTGGGCCCATTTTACTAATTTATTTAGTTTATCTCTCAATATTTTCTGTCTAGGGTTTAGTATAGTGATTAGGAACTCCTACGGGAGTAGTACGGACTAAGTTGTGTCCGGTATAGTCACAAGGCTGACTTATTATTCTTACTTTGATTGTTAATAAATATTGTTGAGTTTTCCTGTGTGTTTTTGTCTCCGCTGACTGAATTTATCTGGAATACTTGGGTAAGATCACTGTCCTCTCTATTCTTGTGCAAAAGAACTTGCACCCCGGCCCAACAAGGGTCATAACATATTTGGCGACCGTGACAGGATTGAGAGCTCGGGTATCCGGTATTTTGGTCAGTGGAGCGACACTCAGGTGGATGCTTCAGTATTTGTTACTGTTTTGATAGTGTTGCCTTCCCCCCTGAATTATTTTGTGTTAAAATGGAAGAGTTTATTTTGACCCAGCTGAGTTTTTTGGGGTCGGCTGATTGCCTTAAGCACTTACCAGTGTTGAACAAAAAGCATTTAATTGAGTGTGCTAAGTGGTTGTGTGTTCCACTGAAGTCAGTGGACACTAAGAAGGAAATATTGGTGGCGGTTAGGGATAAGGTCAACCAGGACTTGGCAGAGGCTGAGCATTTAGTTAGTGATAGGGAGAGTGATATGGATAGTATTGGATAGTATTGGTGACGGTAGTATAAATGATTTGGAAGAGGATAGTGTGAGTGTGAGAGCTGGCCTAACCCTGTTCGAGGATCCTCCTCGTACAGTACCATTTATAAGGGTCCTGCAAATTTAATTAAAAATGTATCAATAATCCATTCTTGCCCCCCTCTAATTCGGTGCCAGTTTGAACCCCTTGGCCCCTGTTTAATGCTTTGGGTGACTCCAAGGAGGAGTGGAATACAGGTTAATATGTAAAAGAATAGAGTTAAGGAAGATTGAATTTGAGGAGAAACGAGCGGGCAAGGCGACACGAGTTTGGAGATGGCTAACCTTAATTTGCAGATGGCAAGGTTTACAGGGGGACCAATATGGCCAGTTCCCCTAAAGTCAATTTTCAAGATAGGTTCAATCTAGGTGCGGCACTTAAATTAGTGCCTGTATTTGATGAACAAAATGTCCCTGAGTTCTTCAAGGCATTTGAGTCGTGTGGGCCACCCCGATTGTCCTGGCCCACAGAGATGTGGACGGTTCTAATCCAATGTAGTTAGTGGGCAAGGCAATTCGGGTATACAATGCCTTGGAGGAGGGAGTCGCCCGGGACTACCCAAAAGTGAAAAGCTTGATTTTGAAAGCATATGACCTGGTCCCTGAGGCCTACCGCCTCAGATTTCGGAACTATATGAGACACCCTGCACAGTCCTTCGTAGAAATTTGCACGTGTCAAGGAGGAAACAGTTCGACGACTGGCTGAAAAGTCGTCAGGTAGTGACTTTTGCTGCGTTACGTGAACTGATGCTCCTTGAGGAGTTTAAGAAGGCCTGCAGCAGGGAGTTAAGGGTCCACCTTGAGGAGGTAAAGGCCATGAAAGTGAGTAGTGCCGCTCAATTAGCTGATGAGTTTGTGTTTAACTCACCGTTCAGGTAGTGGCAATTTTAATTATAAGGTCTTGAATAACCCCTCATCTCGCTCCCATAGTGGTGGTAGGAGAGTTTGAACCCCCCTTGTTGACTCCCAATATCTCTAAGAATATTAATGTTACTAATTCCTTTTCAGGTGGTAGGGATATGGGTAGAGTCCAAGGAGGTCCTCCTCCCCCTAGAGTTTTTGTTAATAGAGACTTCCCAAATGGGGGAAATAACAAGATCAATAATAATGGAAACAGAGGATCAGGCCGTAGAGGAACATGTTTCTGGTGTAATAAGCCAGGGCATTTCCAAAGCAGTGTAATGCTCGTAGGCGGTACCTAGAGCGTAATAATCAAAGTCCTGTAGCATTAGTTAATGATAGGTCAAATGTTAGAAGTAAGTAGTTCTGTAGACAGATCTGTAGTAGATAGTGGTAGTTTTAGGAAATAGTAAGTAAGTCTGATGCTCCTAATCCTCAATTGTGACTCAAATATGACAAATATGTATGGCCTGGAAAATTGATTTTTGACTTGTGTTCTCCAGGTGAAGTTTTTTAGGGACACCGGTTCTGCCCGGTCATTGGTCATGAAGAGGGCACTGAATGGTTCTGAGATATATACTGGAAATTTTGTATTATTGGGAGGTTTCCAGACTCGATTGTGTCGGCTCCTTTGGTAATGTCCGCATGTCTTTCCAGGGTATGATCGCATCACTGAGTTTGGCTGTGGTGGATAGTCTACCTATCCCGGGTATTGATGGTATCCTGGGAAATGATATGCTGGATAGTGAAGGACGGGAGATTTTCCCTTATTATCTGTAAATGCTAGTCCCGTGGCTGTAATTACTCGGTCTGCAGCAAAAGCTGTTAGTTTACTTGATGTGGATAATGATGATGACTTAATGTTAAGTAGTGTAGAGTTAAGATGTAGTAAGGCCCGGGTCAGTAGAGGGTAGTGTAATGTACTGTAGTGATGATATGAAACTTGATTGGAACAGAGCTGCTTTTATTAAAGCTCAAAAAGATGAGTTTGATTTTGATTTGGGCGATGTTGAGGATCTGACAAACCTAGGGTTTGGAGTTGTAAGGGCTTATTTATATAGGTTTTAGTCGTCCCGCATCTGATAATTTGAATAAAACTGGTAGAGTGGAACAGATTGTGGTACCTTCTCAATTCAGAAATTCTATTTGGAATTAGCTCATACCAATTTTTTTTCAGGTCATTTGGGTGTGTTAAAAACTTTCCACAGCTTGGCTAGGTATTTTTGGTGGCCCAGAATTAAATTGAGTGTGAAGCAGTTTATCAGAGAATGTGAAACTTGTCAGTTATGGGTAAACCTAATCAGGGGATCCCTAAAGCCCCGCTGCATCCCATACCTGCCATAGGTGAAACCATTTTCTGAGTTAGTAATTGATGTTGTAGGTCCCTTACCTAAGACTAAAACAGGTTACGTATACATTATAAAAACGATCATGGATAGAGCCTCTCGTTTTCCTGAAGCTATACCTATGAGGCGTATTACTTCCAAAGTTGTTTTCGAAAAACTCATTGATTTCTTTTCCAGGTATGGTCTCCCTCGTGTAATTCAGACCGACTGCGGGACGAATTTCACGAGTAAGGTATTTAGGGGTAAGTGTGCTGAACTGGCCATTCAGCACATTACCAGCGTACCTTATCACCCAGAGAGTCAAGGTGTGGTGGAAAGATTCCACCAAACCCTCAAGTCTGTCCTGAAGAAACATTGTTATGATAATGGTAGTGATTGGGACAAAGCCCTCCCTTTTGCCCCCTCTGCTATCAGGAGCCACCCTAACTCTTCCTACTGGAGTAGCTTCTTTTGAGTTGGTATTTGGGCACAAGGTTCGCGGTCCATTGGAGATTGTTTTTTGAAATGCTCGAATCGAACCGGAAGGGTGAAATAAAGTTGGAAGGTTTGTGGAAGACTTGAAGGGTAAAATGTTTAGTGCTTGGAAATTTGCTAGGGAAAATTTGGAACGGTCACAGTCAGTTATGAAAGGTAATTTGACAAAAAGGTAAAGGTACGTTCATTTGAACCTGGGGAGCTAGTGCTGGTGTTGAGTATGGACCCAGATAGTTTTCTAGAACCAAGATATAAGGGCCCTTGGAAGGTTTTGAGGAAACTGTCAGAGTTTAACTATGAAATTGAGGCCCCCGGTTCAAGCCGTAAGTGTAGAATATTTCACATTAATAGGCTGAAACCTTACCATGGTAAGAAGGTGATCCTTATTAGCGATCGTGTACGAGCCTGTGTCTGTGGTAGTGGATGTGCCTCCAGAGGACTCTGAATGAGTTAGGGTGTCAGGTTCCCTCAGATGCATTGGGTGAAAATATGCAAAATTTGGAAATGTTGAAAAGTAGTTTAGATCATTTAGATGTTGACAAACGGAAGGATGTGCTTAACTTAATTTATTCCTTTTCAGATCTTTTTCAGGATGCTCCAGGTAGAACAAATATTTTAAATCATGACGTTGATGTAGTGGTGGTGCTTCCCCTGTGAAGCAAAGTCCTTACCGGCTGAACCCAGTAAAATTGGATTTGGTCGTAAGGAGATAGGTACATGTTGAAGCATGACCTTATTCAACCATCTGTGAGTCCCTGGAGTTCTCCTATTGTATTAGTAAAAAAAGCAGACGGTAAGTTCCGCATGTGCGTGGACTACCGCAAAGTGAACAAAAATACTAAAAATGATTCGTTTCCACTCCCTCGTATTGTGATTGTTTGGATCGGATGTTCTGCCAAATTTATTACTAAGCTGGATCTTTTGAAAGGTTATTGGCAGGTTCCATTATCCGATCGAGCTCGTGAAATATCAGCATTTGTCACTCCATTTGGCCTATACGAGTGTAAGGTTATGCCATTTGGAATGAAAAATGCAGCTTGTACTTTTCAGAGGCTCATGAATAGGGTAATTTGTGGTTTGGAAGGAACGGAAATTTATATCGATGACTTGGTAGTATATAGTAATGACTGGGATACCCACATAGCTAATGGTTACGTAACGGTTTTTTGAAGCCCTTAGGTCTGCAGGACTTGTTGTTAATTTGGCTAAGTGCGAATTGGGCCAGGCCAAGGTTTGTTATTTGGGTCACGAGGTTGGTTTGGGTCAGGTGGCTCCGAAACAAGCTAACCTCGAGGCTATTATTAATTTGAAAAGGCCAAGTAATGTTAGAGAGGTAAGAAGGGTGCTGGGCATGAACGGGTTATTACCGCCGTTTCGTGCGTAATTACTCAGATCTTGCTCAACCCCTTACTACTTTATTAGAAAAAGGGAAAAGGTTCTTGTGGTCTGATCGGTGTGAAGAATCTTTTATAAACTTAAATCTGTGCTGATTACTAACCCTATTTTGACTTCCCAGATTTCAGAAACCTTTTATTATCGCGGTAGATGCCAGTGATGTCGTGGATGATATCTTCTGTATTTTGGGGCCCAGTTCACGAAAACCTCCAGGAATTCCTTAATAATCTCAATAATTTAGTCCCTTCTATAAAATTTACTGTAGAGGAAGAAAGAAATTGTAATTTGAATTTTCTTGATGTAACTGTCCATAGAAATGAATAGAAATTTCACCTTTTCAGTCTTTCGAAAATCAACTAATATTGCCTCTTTTGTTCATTACTACTCCAATCACCATCAAAATGTTAAATTCTCTGTTTTTTCTGGGATGTTCCTAAGGGCTTTACGTGTCTGTAGCCCGCAGTTTATTGACGCTGAAATTAAAACTATTTATGATATTGCATTGAAACTTAAATACCCAAGACTTTTTGTAGATGTGGCATGGAAAAGAGCTAGAAAAACATTTTATTCAACTAATGACAAACTTGAATTTAGTAAGCATAACATTCTAAAATTACCTTATGATGAAAGGTTTTTTAGATATTCCTAGAATTTTAAAGCTTTTTAACATAAATGTTGTTTTCAGTAATATTAATGTCAAGAGTTTAGTAATAAAAATTCTCCTAAAGATCTTCCAGGCTGCATATATGAAATTCCTTGCAAAAAGTGTGATAAAATCTATTACGGACAGACTGGCAAATCTCTTTCACAGCGTCTTAAGCAACATCAATATTCTGTGAGAACTGGGCAAATATCAAATGCATTATTTGTACATATGAGAGATTTAGACCATCCTATTAACTGGAGTCAATCAAGAGCCTTAGTCCCATGTAATGACACAGTTAAAAGGAATATCATTGAATCTTGTTTTATCAAGTCAAATAATAGAAATGTTCTAAATTTAAGTCTTGTTTATTTAACTTGATGCTTTCATAATGAAAAAAGTTGTAGATAAATATAAGCAACAAAATTAATATATCAGTTTTTACATGTTTTTGGACTGTAAAGATACTTTGTAATTTCGGTTAGAGTCAGAATCTGTTTAAGTTTGTGACCGTGTGATATCCGATAAATCCCTGGATTATCCCTTTTAATTTTTACCCTTTTGATAATTAACCATCTGGTATTCCTGATCTTGTTTGTACCTGAGGCCTTCCTCTCCGATTGTACTTTAGTAGCTCCTTGACGATGTCTGAATAAAGATGGGGAAAAAGCGCTTGGATTCCTGTCTATCATTTCCCGTGGTATTCGCTTATATATATATATTATATCTAACGAGGTCAGATGACACTCGTTTAAACAACGAAAAAAAACATCTAACTGCGGCCTACCTTTTTCCTGTTGAATGCCATCTATGAAGTTGGCTGAAAAAAAACAAACAGTTTCAAAACTAGGCTAATATAAACTCTTGGTGTTACAAAAATATACTTTTTATTTCCCAAAATTAGCTAACAGGAAAATGGAATAAAATGCAATAAGCATGACCCAAAAAGAAACGTTAAACTATCATACTTCTCTCAAAATCATATTTAAGTAAGTAATCCCTTTACCCCTAAGTGTCCAAACATTCATAGTTTATCAATAGTCAAAATTAGTCTAGAGAAAACCCATAAGGTGACTTCGAATCCATATGAAATAAAGAGACCATGATTACCTCACCAAAAAACATTAAAGTTTGTCAATAAAGAACATGTGCCGCACATCACTTCATTTTCTCTAGAACTTAAGTAATTGTCACTATAAATATAAACTTTTCAAAGTTCACTTTACCATGCAGCAAACTTACAGCGTCTCTTCTGTGGCATATTCAAATTCAGTGAGTCCCTCTTTGATTCTCTTACAATAGATTATATGTAATTTTCTGTGCATTACGAACACACACTCACCAATTGACGCACAAATGTATGCACGCTACATACATGGAACTCGTGATTTTTGGAATGAGTCACTGACCTCAATTATGGGCTGGTAAGCTTTCCTGTTTGTTTTTGTCATTTCAGCATCTTCGAGGAATTCAGCGTTTTGCATCTGTCTCCAACTGACAAGAGCTAAGGTTATCAACCCCACTATTTAATATTATATGTTGCTTCTAGTGCCTTTAATATGACTCGGCCACCTCTGTCTTTTGTGCACCCCTGTATCAAACTACATTGGTTACTAGTATATACTAGTTCATAATGTTTGCAAGATAGCTCCTACCACATATATTTCAACCATCATTATATCTACATAACAGCAACCACTGGAACCATGCAGTGTTTGTCGAAGAAGAATCAATCCTCATCATTATCCTGTAGCAGTGGAATTGTAACCCTTTCCTGTGTAGGCGGAACTTTAACCGCCTTGTGTCCCATGTAAGTGTTTCACGAACACCTTTGTTGAAAAATTGTAGATCCCGGCTGAGTGCGTGAACCATCTCGAAACGACTCTGCATGCACCATTATTAAGCGTCTGCGACCCCTGTAGGTATATCCTAACACCCTCGTTACTGAACTGTAGATTCGACGTCTACCAGTGAAGGAATCGTAACCGCCACCTCGTTGCTAACTTGAAATATCCCGTGACTCCCATGCAAGTGCATCCTGCACCCACCTCATAGAAGTACAGTAGACTCTTGATTTGTCCCAGAATGTATTCTGAGATGATCCATCGACGATATCTCGTCCTTATAATAGCTACTCGTAACATTGTCTTGTCGCCCTTGTGATGATCGGACCTCTGGCATTGTAGATCCTAAGTTGTTTTTGTTGTCACCCTCGTGTGAAGTTGGGAATTCTTTTGTCATTGTATGTCCGTGTTTCGTCATTAATAAGTTCTAACTGACTTTTTGACAATTTTAAATTATCTTAGAACAAATAAAGCCTTGCTTTAACACACGAATCTCATAGTCAATCATTAAGGACTAAAATTCTTCACTAAAATAAAATAGGATCTTTATCTACTGACCCCTATTAAGCTTATGGGAAGAATTATTATCACTAACTGACCACTCATTATTAATCCCGTATCTGACAAAAATTCTATCAAAAACCCCACAATGTCTATACAGCAAAACCCTGTAATGTTTATACAGCTAACCTCTATCAAACATAATGTTGAATATCTTCTACCTTACATATCCCAAGATAAAGTCTACCTCCTTTCTATAATAGAAATCCCATGTAAAGTTACCATATAAAAAACGCTCAATCCCGATTACAAGTTTCGCTTGTAGGAAGAAAAATAATAATAATTCAACTTTTCTCATTACAAAATGTATGAGGAGAAAAACAAATAATTCAGCGCTTTTCCATTAGAAAATGTAGTATGTATCGTCACGCAATTTGCTGCCACAACATATCAGCCTCAACTTCCCTATTTGACCACTTAAATTCTTCCCTATGGAATGTCATCATCGACATTCCCGAAAACGGTGTCAACCTCTGAGTAATCAACTCCAAAAGAAAACATCAGCAATCGGTCTCATCACAGCATTGTCAGCACTAAGCCCCCTCTGTATACAACATGTGCTCAGATCACACTATGGACTTGTCTAGTCAGACTCGTAAACTCAGAAATCATCATTCCTTCAAATGGCCCAAAAATCATTATTAAATACTCGATGGGAATCCTCAGTAAATCCTAACTGATAATAAAGAACCCCATTCCTCAAAATTTATCCTCAGGACATCCTCGTTGTCACCTCAAGGGTACCAAAAAAAATTGTCATCGAAAACGTCTATTAAAAAAAACACCCATTATAAAATATCCGCCACAGGCTAAATCCTAAGACATTTGATCACCTATGTACCTCAAAGTAAACCATTTATGATACTGCCGCATGTATATAAACCCCAATAATCACCTGGTTGAGATATAAACCACAGAAAACCACATTTCAAGAATTATGCATAACAATTATATACCGCCAATATACCACTGGAGAATATAACCTCATAAAATATAACACCGTTTATAGGGCCCCATTAAACCACAATGCACTAGTCCACCTCCAAGAGCCATAACACCAAAAGAACCACAATCAAACCTCTTTTTTGCTCGTAGAATCACAGATCACCACCAAAAATCATCATCACCACGAACCTCTTATAATATTTCTCAGCAGTGATTTTCCATATTTTTCATCTCGTTTTTCATCAGGAAATAATTACTTCTGGTTTTTACGCCAAATTGCCGCAGTTTGCGCATGATAAGAAAAATAGTAAAAGGACGAAAGGAAAAAATACGTTACATTAAACTGATTAATCACATTTCTTCATCAATTTGCAAAATATGAAAGAAAAAAATGCAACTATGAGATGTTATTATTGGTTACCATTACCAACATTTCTCAGTTTAGATATGTGAGTTAATTTCGACCGACCTGTCTTTTCATCTAAGACTACAAATCTGTTTCCTGTCTTTTCCTCAATAACTCTAAAAGGACCCTCAAATTTCAGACCTAATTTGTAATTTAGTTCATTTCTCACATTGATTTTTAAAAACACATTGTCTCCAACAGCAACTTTTACATCTAATGATTTCTCGTTGCTTCTTTCCACCATTTCTCGGGTCGTAGCCTCGAGATTCTGGCTGAGACAAGCATGTCTCTCCTTTGCTGTGGAAATTAATGCTTCGATTGTAGCTACTCCATGATGAGGTATAGTTAACAGCTCAAATGTGCCTCGTGCTTGGCAGCCAAACAATACTTCAAATGGAGACATTTTAATGGAATCACTGACCATGTCTAATAACATCCTACAGTCTTCCTCAGAGCTTCAAGCACTTTCCTGTTTGATCGTTCACATAACCCATTAGCTTCAGGTCTGTATGGAATAATTGTTACTTTTTGTATCCCCTGACTTCTGTCAAACATTCAAAAGTCTTGTTCACGAATTCTCTGCCATTGTCGGTCAATAAAACCTCGGGTGAGGCATATCTACAAATGATACCATTGAAAAATGCTATAGCTACTTCTTCGGCTGTTTTATGCTTAACTGGAAAGATTTCTACTATCCTCGTCAGTTCATCATTATTACCAACAGGTACTTATTCGCATACCTAGATTCACAAAATTTCCTAGGATATCCCATAAGTATTCTCTGAAAAGGTCTACTTGGTATCGGATATGACCCTAATTTGCAGGAAGTTATCCTTATGGGTTTGCAAGCATACTGTACAGATTTTCACAAAATTTTCCACATCTTTCCACATATTTTTCCAAATATATTTAGCAAGCACCTCATTATACGTTTTTTCTATCCCCAGTGTGGACTACCGAACCTGCAATGTACTATATTCAAACCCACTGGAATTAGGACTTTCAGAATTATGATGTGTCGTGTCTCCTTTACTTTCACTAGTCCTTAATTTATATTTAATTTTCCCAACCGACTTGATGAAAACAATCTCTTGAAAGCTTCCACAAACGGGTTACCAGTTGAAGGGAAATCCTCAAACTTCACCAAAATCAGTTTATGAGTTCTGCAGCTTTTCCCCCAATCGTTGTATTTATTGTAACAGTCAAGCAACTTTGTTTACAAAGTCTTAAATGACACAGGGTTTGTGGGTAAATCTTTGAAATAACTTGATGCCCATTTGAAATCTCTAATTGAAATTTCTAACAATTATCATTATTATTTGTTTTGTTAAAGAGAATGGCAGCACAAGTGGAATTGGTTTTACATATGGCCTTTTCAATTCTCATTATCTTTTTTATTTACTAATATTTTTAGGAGCCATATCCTTATCCAGAATATGAACATTGGCCAGCTATTAGCAAACATCAGCCCTGGTAAAAAGAAAATAATAAGAAAATTGAAAAAGACCACATATAAAATCAATTCCACTGATGCTGCCAGTCTTTTAAACAAAAACTGTTTGAGAGAGGGTCTCCTACCTTCATTTATTATTATTATTATTATTATTATTATTATTATTATTATTATTATTATTATTATTATTATTATTATTATTTTTGTTTGTTTGTTTATCACAGTCCTCCAATTCGACTGGGTGGTATTTATAGTGTGGGGTTCTCGGTTGCATCCTGCCTCCTTAGGAGTCCATCACTTTTCTTACTATGTGCGCCGTTTCTAGGATCACACTCTTCTGCACGAGTCCTGGAGCTACTTCAGCCTCTAGTTTTTCCAGATTCCTTTTCAGGGATCTTGGGATCGTGCCTAGAGTTCCTATGATTATGGGTACGATTTCCACTGGCATATCCCATATCCTTCTTATTTCTATTTTCGGTCTTGATACTTATCCATTTTTTCTCTCTCTTTCTCTTCAACTCTGGTGTCCCATGGTATTGTGACATCAATGAGTGATACTTTCTTCTTGACTTTGTCAATCAACGTCACGTCTGGTCTATTTGCACGTATCACCCTATCTGTTCTGATACCATAGTCCCAGAGGATCTGCCTGATCGTTTTCTATCACTCCCTCAGGTTGGTGCTCGTACCACTTATTACTGCAAGGTAGCTGGTGTTTCTTACATAGGGTCCAGAGGAGGGCTTTTGCCACTGAATCATGCCTCTTTTTGTACTGGTTCTGTGCAAGTGCCGGACATTCGCTTGCTATGTGGTTTATGGTCTCATTTTTCGTATTGCACTTCCTATATATGGGAGATAGGTTTATTTCCATCTATCGTTCTTTGGATATATTTGGTTCTTAGGGCCTGATCTTGTGCCGCTATTATCATTCCTTCAATTTCCTTCTTGAGCTCTCCCCTCTGTAACCATTGCCATGTGTCATCGCTGGCTAGTTCTTTAGTCTGCCTCATGTATTGTCTGTGCATTGGTTTGTTGTGCCATTCCTCTGTTCTGTTTGTCACTCTCCTGTCTCTGTATATCTCTGGGTCTTCGTTTACATTTATCAGTCTTCTTCCCGTGCACTCTTGAGCCACTCGTCTTCACTGGTTTTCAGATATTGCCCCAGTGCTCTGTTCTCGATTTTGACGCAGTCCTCTATGCTTAGTAGTCCTCTCCCTCCTTCCTATCGTGTTATGTATAGTCTGTCCGTATTTGCTCTTGGGTGTAGTGCTTTGTGTATTGTCATATGTTTCCTAGTTTTCTGGTCTATGTTGCGGAGTTCTGCCTTCGTCCATTCCACTATTCCTGCACTGTATCTGATTACTGGCACTGCCCATGTGTTTATGGCTTTTATCATATTTCCGGCGTTGAGTTTTGACTTGGGTATCACCTTGAGTCTCTGCATATATTCTTTCCTGATCGTGTCCTTCATCTCTTGGTGTTTTGTATATGCTCCTTCCATTATTCCCAGGTATTTGTATCCCGTCTCATCTATGTGTTTGATGTTGCTCCCATCTGGTAGCTTTATCACTTCAGTCCTTGTTACTTTGCCCTTTTGTATGTTGACTAAGGCGCATTTTTCTATTCCAAACTCCATCCTGATGTCCCCAGATACAATCATTACAGTCTGGATTAGGGTATCTATTTCCTTGATGCTCTTACCATACAGCTTGATGTCGTCCATGAACATCACATGGTTAATTCTGTTGCCTCTTTTCTTGAGTTGGTACCCAGCAGCCATCTTCCGCAGTACTTTTGTCATGGGAATCATGGCTACTACGAAGAGTAGTGGGGACAGTGAGTCGCCCTGGAAGATCCCTCTCCTGATATTAACCTCTGCTAGTCTTATTCCAGAGCTTGTAAGTATTGGTATTCCAGTTGTGCATGTATTTTTGAGGAAGCTGATGGTGTTTTCCTCTGCCCCATATATTTTCAGGCATTCTATTAGCCATGTGTGTGGTATCATGTCAAAGGCTTTCTTATAGTCTATCCATGCCATGCTTAGGTTGGTTTTCCTTCTCCTACTGTTCTTCATTACCATTTGTCTATCAGGATCTGGTCTTTTGTGCCCCTACACTTCCTTCTGCAGCCTTTCTGTTGGTGGGGGATGGTGTTTGTATCCTCTAGGTAGTTGTATAGCCTTCTACTGATGATACCTGTTAGTAACTCTTCCACATTATTGGTAGGCAGGTGATAGGCCTGTAGTTACTGGCTATATTTCCCTTACTCTTGTCTTTCTGGACAAAGGATGTTCTTCCTGTGGTCATTGATTTGGGTGCATGGTGATTTGTGATACAATGCTGGAGCTGTTCTGCTATTCTTGGGTGTAGGGCCTTGAAGTTTTTGAGCCAGTATCCATGGACTTCATCGGGACCTGGGGCTTTCCAGTTGGGCATTTTCTTTAGTTGGTGTCTGACTGTGTCTGTCGTGATCTCTGTGAATCTTTGTTTTATTCTCCCTGTTTCTTCTGCCTTGACTTCCTGGAGCCATGTTGCATCTTTGTTTTGTGATACTGGATTGCTCTATATGTTTTCCCAGAGTCTCTTACTTGGTTCGGCTTCAGGCATTTCTTGGTGGTCTTTTTCCCCTCTTAGTTGGCTGTATAGTCTTTTCTGATTGGTTCCAAATAGTTTGTTCTGTTGGTATCCCTTATTCCTGTTCATGTATCGTTGGATCTTATGTGCTTTGGCCTTAAGCCTCTGTTTTACATCTTCTATTGTGTTGTTTAGTCCTCTCTCGTGTACTTTGTATTTCTCGTTCAATTCCTCACTTGCTTTCTTGCTTCTTAGCCTTTTTTTTTCTGCCATCTCTTTCAGTTTACTCAAGTTAGATCTCATCACCATGATTTGCTGTTCCAGGCGCCTTTTCCAAGGCAGTTGCTGTTTTGGTTTCTGTTGGGTTGGTTGTGCTGGTGGTGTTGGTGTTCGTGTCCCTATCAGTTCTACTACTAATCTTGCTCCTGCATATGTCAAGTAATTTGTTTCTGTGATATTGGTGGTGTGTATTAGTCTCATTATTTCATTGACCTCACTTGTTTTCTCCCTTAATTTCTTGGTGTTATAAGCTTTCATGGAGGGGATCTTGTTCTTTCTGTATCTGACTTCATCCATTGTCTGATCTTTTCTACCCAGGTTTTTTTTTCCAGTTTTCTCTGTCAGTTACTTCGTGGGTGTTTCTTCTTGTGTCGTTATTTGATACCTCATCCTCCCTGTCGTCTTCTGTGGCATCGTCTCTCAGTTCGTCTTCGTGTAATTTGTTGCCGTATTATTTCCCTTTCCAGTTTCCTCGCTTTCTGTTGGGGAGAGCCAGTTCTTTTTCTTTATGTCCTTACTTGGTCTGCCAGCCTCTGCTCTGTTTTGGGGGTGTTATTCCTCTCATTCCAGATGTTGACCAACCTTCTTCTATATCCTCTTCTCTCGTCGATTTCTTCCTCTGGTTTGCCTCTGTAGCTCCAGTTTCTTGTTGTTGGTTGATGTCGTTGTGGTGGTCAGTTGCTGGATGACGACCTCCAAGTACCTGACCGTTCTACCCTTCAATTGGGTTGAATACCTGGCTGCCGGACGAAGCTCCTCTGTTGCAAGAGGTTCCATTTACGTCATTGTGGTTTAATTCTTCATTTCTTTCCATTGCTGAGTTCTGCTATTTAACCCATAGCTGGACCCTACCCCATCAGGAATAGGTACTCATTTACAGCTGAGTAGCCTGAGGAAATTATGGTAAAGATCCTTTCCCAAGGAATCGACGCCGAGGAGAGCGGTCACCCATCCAATGACTGACCAGCCCCAATGTTGCTTAACCAGTCAATTGACGACGTAACCCACTCTGCCACGGCGCCACATTATTATTACTATTATTATTATTATTATTATTATTAATATTATCATTATTATTTCATTGCAGCGTCAGAAACCAGGACCACTTCATGGGGTAATTCCACAACCTTTACTCTACCAGAGGAGGAAAACGTTGTGGTTGCAGCCTTGATGGAAAGAGCACCTAAAAAGGCATATCTCAACTACAGATTCTCTGTCGATGGAAAAGAAATACACACACAGAAGTTAGTTTACACATACACTCCATCACAGTGGATGCCCCTCTTCTTTATAACCAAAGAGGTGAGTTCAGGGAATTGACTGAGAAGTTTGTTAATGATCACAACAGTGATAAATTTCACTTGGGGTGAATAGATTACGCAGGATCAAGTCGATTTTTACACACAACTGCATATTTAATTATTATTCTACCTTTTCTAGTAACGAATTTATCCATAGATATGAGACTTCTCACATTATTTTCCTTATAAATGTTATTCTACTTTTTTTCAAGGCGATACGTAGCTATGTTATGAACGAGTACTGGATAGCAAAGAAAACGTAGAGCTCAAAGAACGACAAGTGGAAGTGTCAAGTTCGCATCCTGTGAAGTGGCAGGTTCTCAGTCTGCCCCTGAACGACTGTAAGTAATGTTTCTTTGTGAGCAATTCAATACAGATTCTTTCTTTCCACGCTGATCATTTTCAGAGGTTAATTGGTATGAAGGAAACAAGATTATTCTCAATAAGATTTTGAAATCTTCTCTAGATCAGCTATATTTTTTAATACTCTTTATAACACGGAAATTAAAATTACTAACCTTTCTTACTATTCATATCTGAGCAATGTCTTTGTTGTTAAACAATAATTAATGTAAATAGATAATTCATGATATATTTAAGGGATGACTTTGATGATGAATTACTTCCGAAATTCATGTCATAACATAAAATGGAAAGAGGCATTCAAATGAATATTTTAAGACACTAACATAAGCAATATTATCTGCTTACTGGCCTGGGGCTATATTGGAAGTGTTTTTCTGTTGAATGTCCGTATTTCGGTAAATTTCGCCCAAGTTCACAGAATTTTGTGAAACATTGAGAATTAAAACAAAGTTGAACTTGAGAAAAAATGAAACAACTTACTTTTGAAAGTACATGTAACTCAATATATTTTAGGAAGTGAATGACTCTACTTCGTATATTACTGTCGATAAGGCTCTAAAAAAGTTTGCATAAAAAATCTATATAACTAATAATGAATCTGAGGATTATGTTACGCTACATTGCAATTATAATTTGTGAATTCACAAAATATTCTCGGGGAAACCAAACGGTACAGTGCAAGATTTAATGTAGTCAGTGCCTGGTCTTTTAAGAAGCAATCTGTGAAGTGTTGGAGCTACACACTGTTCGTTTGTATAGAAATTAACATGACTTCGATCTAGTCACACAAGTTCTGATCCCATCAGCATGAAGCAACTGAGGAAATCCAGTGCTTCAGCAACGATTCGTTCATCATTTGTGTCATCGCCAAGTGATGAAGAAATCAAGGTAGTAGATAAATGGTTCCATACTCACGCCATTATTTTTCTGGTGCTGTTGAAGCAAGTTTTTCAATACATTTTAGATATCTGCTCAAGCTCTATTAAGTTTTGAGAAAAAAGCAAAACTAAAGAAGTAATAATATCATACTGCTGGCAAAGATGTGAAAGTTGAAGTGACGATATACTAGAATGATTTGATTTTGTATTTCATACTGAGCTAACATGGGACAAAAATTAATTCATAAGGAAGACTTTGGGAAATATTTTTAGCCACCACATTTTTTTCAATCCATTAGTTCGTTGTACCACAAACATGAGCTTTTGTGTAAAGAGAGTTTAAGCCAACTGTAAAGTTTCTTTACACTTCTGAGGCAATAAGGGACCTTTGACATTTAGTGCAGTGATGCAGTTTTCATTCTCCAGTTGCAAATCTTAGGAGCAGATAGATGCAATCACTCAGTTACAGAAAATGTACAGATGAAAGGTTGATTGGCAAGTAAAAATCAGTGACCGTATATCAAAATACATTCGTCATTTGAGCATTTATTTGTGTTAGAATAGATTCTTATTCTTATTTTCATCATTAATGAAAATGTTTTTCTTCCCCAGATGATATGACTGTGATATCTCCTGATCAAGTATCGCCTCTCAACCTTCCGGAACATAATCATTGTATGGATAGCCCTTTGGAACAAGAACAAGATGTCATTAATGTTCGTTTCTCTTTGATTTATGAATATCCAAGGGAACCTGCCATAAAGATTTAATAGTTAATGAAGGCTGGTTCATTATGTCTATTTCTACAGACGTAAGTAACTCCTAATTGTATAAGTACTCTCCCATTAACTTATTGTCACCTTAAAATCAGAATACATTTGCTTAATTATTACTCCTAGAAGCAACAATTTTCCAATCTACTAATTTGCTCACCTGTACAGACAAATGTCAGGATGAATTCTCATTATCAGAAAGACCCTATATTACCACGAAAGAACATTTTCGACAACTATATGTTTTCCCCATAAATCTTCACTAAATAACATCTATTTTTCCATTTAATACTACAGGCCGTCATTTATAAATGGAAATGGATGGTATAAATGGTTGGTCACTCCCCTAAAAGGATGCGACTTGAGGATATTGAACGAATTACCAACTACACCTTCAAGTGTTCCCGATGCCCTTAGAGCCACAAGGTGGGTATGTATGTATGTATGTATATATATATATATATATATATATATATATATATATATATATATATATATATATATATGTATGTGTGTGTGTATAGTTAGTGTTATTTATTCAAAAAATAAATATGCAAAGGACTACTGTTTATAAACTATTACCTCCCTGTCCTTTGAGAATATATCTGTCAGAACAATCACTCTCTATTTTTCACTTGAAATACTTCAAAAGTTAAAACCTTGAAATCCAACATTTAGCAGTGAAGAACTGCACAATGAGTTAATTAATGGAGGAAGATAAAACGAGATTAGTAAAAGATAACTGTTTTATGCTCATCCATAAGACGAAAATTATTTCTTCCTGTAATAAGAAAACTTCGTGACATAACTACAGGAATGTATACAGGAATAACTACAAACAAACCTCAAGTTCCTCCTACAGGAACATCTACAGGCTCATCTCCAGTCAAACCTGAAGATTCACCTACAGGCATACCTGTAAGCACACTAATCATCATCGGTGTCGAGGTGGCAGTGTTGGTTGTCGTAGCTGCGTCTTTCCTTTGCTACTGGTGTTACTTCAGGAAGCAAGACGACACAAGAGATGAAGGTAAGGCTCCCTGAGGAATCTGCCTCTCTGTGTTGCATCAAAGACCGGAATCTATGGTGAGAACATTCGCTGTATGTAGCCACTGAATACAAATGCTCCAGAGTTCACAAGAAGTATTACTAAGTCTTATAAATATATTGATAAATAAATATCCTAAATAAACAAATTACTAATCTAGAGTAGAAATAGGAAGTCTTCCAGAAGTCTCTTTATGCTTTCCTGTTTCCTTGCTTTTCCTCCCTCTCCAACATTAACATCGCCCCTTAACCATTGGCTTTGTTCTGTCTTGCGTGGCCAATTCCTGCTATCTGTGTCTTAGAGACCCTTCACCGAATGAAATGGCAAACATTAACCGACCTCCTCTAATGCAGGGA
Source organism: Macrobrachium nipponense (assembly GCF_015104395.2). NCBI lineage: Eukaryota > Metazoa > Arthropoda > Malacostraca > Decapoda > Palaemonidae > Macrobrachium > Macrobrachium nipponense. Next base: position 151,368 of record NC_061098.1, on the reverse strand, counting down.
TACCAATGGAAGAAGGCCACGGACAGTTTCCCACCCTGGCTCTGCTCGGCCAAATTTGCTTCATACCACTGAGAACGCTCTCTACGGAAGAATAGTACCACGCAAGGCCACGTGAATTGACAGGAATAGTGCGTAAGTATCCTTTTTGTTTTTGTTTTGTGACTATTGCAGCTGAAGGCTCACATCTTTTTCCCCCAGAGAGAGAGAGAGAGAGAGAGAGAGAACGAGAGAGAGAGAGAGAGAGAGAGAGAGAGAGAGAGAGAGAGGATAGGATGAGAAGCCGCCAAGAATGCTTCGACATAAACTGACATTGAGGGAACAGAATTGCAGGCGTCCTAGGAACGAATAAGGGATAAGAGAAGCCAATTATATAGTTTTCTTGGCTCTTATTGGATTAAGCGTTGCTTTCGATATTATAAAAAGAATGGTTCACAACTACTGTTGTTTTCATTATTAGTATAGTATTAGATAGTATAATGAAGAACAACTCTCCAGATTTACAGCATAGAAACATTTTCTTACGTGCGGGAGCATGTTTGTGTACATGTATATGCATGCATACATTCATACTTTTTCCTCTTTCCCACTTCTAAAATATGCATGAGTATTTCAGGAAGTTTGGCAGAACTCTCAGCAAGGGGTCTAGTCGTCATTATGATTCAGTCATCTGGGAAAGAAATCCTCATTTTTAAAAGCCTTTGTATACGACGAGAGAGAAGAACCATTAGTTGCATGATAGCTCTTTAGTTTCAGTTTCTACAAAAAGTCGACATCCTGTTTGATCCACAAGACACTTCGAAAGAGAAACTACTTGTTTCTAACGACGACCGAAATGAACTTTTTAATAATCCATTTGACTTCTCTTCCACTGAATGAAATCTTACGATTAAGCTTGCATTACCAGCATGGACCATAAAGTTTTATTTCACACAGATTATAATTTATTAATCATATCCTTTTTCAATGCCACTCACGTAAAGCCCTGCTGAATTGAATGTAATCTGGTCTTCACAATGAGCTTTTTAGTACAGCTATTCATTAAAATAGTGTCAGCCCTGATATAAAGATAAGATTTGTTTCCAAATCAGATTCTTGGTGATTTTACTTCACATAGCTTTAACAAGATGTAATTACCTTTGTTTTGTGGTTTAATATATTCAGTTCAAGATCAAATTCTATGGAAAGTAATGAGTTGTGTTTTCCTAGGGTTAGAAGCAGTTCCACTCTTCTATCAAGTTTAATAATTTCCCTTTTTCTTTATCTTCAAGACCTTCCACTTATGGACAGACTGCCACACTTCCATGGATTCCACTGAAGAAAGAATCTTGCAGATCCTGCGGAGGCCAAACTCTAGACACCACCAAATCTTCAGAGCTACGAGGGATGAAGACGGAGAGCAACTTTCCAATTTTGCCATTCTAGGGATTGGGTACATTCTTTTCTTATCATAGGAAATTCTTCTCGTTGATTATGTCTGCCGCTGTGCTTGGAAGCTCACTGCCAAGTTCATTTTCGGCGTTAATATCTCGAGTGAAAGAAAATTAGCATTGCCTCTTAACAGGAAGTTTTCTATGCATGCGAGTGCTTCTTCACACTGCCTGGAGGACGTCGAATTTCTTTACAATAACAGCCAATAAATGTGGAGACAATGTGAATGACCTAGATTTTAAAGCTTGATATGACACTAATTTCCTAATTAAGCAACGACGTCTCCTTGATCTAGTCCTCTGTTCATAACGAGTCCAGCCTTAGATATACAAGTCTTCTTTTATCAATAGATATAATTTGACAATTTAATATCCTAATAAAATCATTTGCATGGATGGATGACACTGTGGCCGAGAAAGGGAACGAAAATTTTCGTCTCAAACAAGAAAAACCAACGTCTGGGCTGAAGGACTGTCAGTGGCTTCCCGATGTTACTTCTTTCATAAAACCACAGCATCAAGGCAGGAAATGGCAGGTTTTTCTGAATGGAATCCCAGAGGCATGTGTCCTTTATCACTCCATGTTTGTGGTCTTCCCTGATTTATATAATTGCCCTGCAGTGGTTTTCTTTGTACTATGTCTACATGGTCCTTAACTTCAGAAGTGACTGTTTTATCAAGGACAATGTCACCCTCCTTGTCCGATTTTGTAATGATAAGGAAGGCCTTCCTGTTGACAAAAAAATGACTTCATGGGCATTTCTGCCTACATTGCTCTCATTCTAACTGTTTTCCCTCTTAAAACTTATTTGTTTAAGTTAAATAAAATCAGCTCAAAACAAAACTGTTTTTATGACTAGTCTGAGTACAAATGACATCCTCAACATCGGCGATGCAACAGAGCAGTCATTACTGTATTATGTAAAAATATCACATCCTCACACCAATGCAGAAGGCTCATCAGCAAGATGTTAAATCACTTTACATATACTGCGCTATTCACCCTATATCTACCAGTACTTGCTGGGTCTTCCAGTCCTCCTCTTCTGACACTTCCATATTGTACACTCTTTCATCCAAACTATTCTTTCCCGCATTCGTTCCACACATCCGGACCATCTTCAGACACTCTGATCCTTCATTTCTCTTACTCTAACCTTATACTACCCTGTGCATCTACAAATTTCCCATTCTTTATTTGTTTAAGTCAAATTATATACTTGATAAATAATTAATTCATCTGAAACTGCTTCAACTTTTACAATTTCTGTGAATGCCCAGCCTACAATTCATTTCCATATAGGAAAAGTTGGCTTACCAGTCCCTCCACACATTCGTCCGAAGATACGCCTTGC
>NC_061098.1:133586-143586 GCF_015104395.2 Macrobrachium nipponense | reverse complement strand
GAAGGCTAAGCCTTGTGGAAAATGGACAGTGTCCGCTGCTGGTAGTTTGCTAGGGCACCTAGGCCAATTCGTGGAGTGCCCTATTACGTTGTAGGTTTTGCAACGGAACTGTGAATGGTCAATCTCCCTCCTTGGTAACGGGGGAGACTGTTGGTGGACGTACTTCCTGGAGGAAGTAAAATTTCGATGACTCCTTGCCTTGGAGTGATTTGTTGTGGAATGTAGCTTGCAACTGCAAGGGTACAAACTCTGGAGAAGTGGAGGTCTGGTGACCCTCAATTGGACGGTCGGAAGGATCAGTTTAATATGGTTGATACCTTCAATGGTGATTAAGTGACGTCTATCGACGTTTTGCCCCTCGGATTCGAACTTCCCATATTAGGGAGATTTGAGCGCCAGAGTCGTCGTAGGCTCTGACGTGGCTTGGCGGATAATGGCTTTGGAGGGTGGGGGCGACTGTTATAGGGCCCTTAGCTGGGGGTCCTAGTGAAGAAGGATTAGTAACGGCCATTGCGATGGCGGGAATATGTGATTAGCGCACCCTCCGTAGTTTGCAGGACTGTGACCCTTGCGGCCACATTAAGTCTCGGCAGAACTTGTTTTCCAGAACCTCTTCCGTGGCACTGGATGGTGAGGCCGAGATGGCCCCACAGGTTGCGAATCTGTGGAGTCACCAAGCTGGCAGTGTGCTCTGGCACAGGTGAAAAGTCCTCTCTGGCAGTGATTTGAGGTAGGGAGGTTAAGGAAACCTCCGTGGAATCATCCTCGAAGCAAGTCCAGGGTTAACTGGTGGGCTTACCTCTTCCAAGTGGAGGAGGTAGGCGGTGAAGATGGTAAGAGGCTGAGATGATGCGGAAAAAAACAAAACTTCGGGCTCTGACACTGGGTCAGGGCCAGGTTCACAAATAAAAAGGATGTCTGGGACATCGAGGCACTAGCCTCTGAATCTAAAACTGATGATTGATTATGAGGCATGCTGCGGGGATCCGGTGCATCTGTAGTGAGCTTAGTGCGTCCAGGGGAGATACGGCTTAAGTAAGATCTCGGCCCCAATATCACCTGATAAACATCATAAAATTGGTCAACTACGCCCAGGCGGGCACAAATGTGGTTTCCTTGGTCACCTGGTCCAGAAAGGGCATTTTTACATTCAGAAGGACCGAAGGAACAGAATAGAGGTTACCGTCAATCCATTCAAACTGAATTTCTTCTTCGTTCGTCTGGATTTTGGCACCCCTAGGCAATGCCTTTCTGGAAATAAGGGAGACCTGGGCTTCGGTGTCGGCCATGACTTGTACCCACTGATAGGCGTAGGAGACTGTTTCATCAGGCAGGGCTACATGGTAGCCTTGGAGAAGTTCACCCTGGAAGCTCTCCTCCCAAGGTAGAGACCGACTTGGGCACTAGTCGGAATCCACAGCATGCCCATGCACACAACAAGTGGTGCAGAAATCCTCCGCAACCACCTCTTACCGGGAGTCCAGCTCATGGTCTGGGGCTTAGAAACTAGCCGAGAGATTTCTTCATCTCTGAGAGCTAGCTCATGCTTCTCTCTTCTTCTCTTTCTTCCTTTCCTTGCAGGCGCGCAGCAGCCTGCTGCACCTTTATCCACTGGTCAAGTGCTGTCCAGTGTAACCAGGCCTCCTTGCCCAGAGTTATGAGGGCTCCCGAGCTTCTCTAGCTCTCTGGCAAAGAAGTCGCGGAAGCAGGGGAAGACGTTTCCTTAGGCTGCAGTAGAGGCTCGGAGGAAAATGAAAATAATGGCCAGGAAAGGTACTGAATGGAAGGGATGTGCCTACTGTGGAAAGTAGCACTCACTTGGGGGAAATGTGTTCTGCGACGTGGTAATGAAAAGTCTGAAAAGACTGGGTGCTCGGTGACACTTTGTGATGGCACCTTCTACTGAGGTGAAAAAATCGAATGAAGTGTGCGGCGTACGTACGTCACACTTACGGGCGTTCCAACTTGGGAGACATTGGAATGGGCTACCTGTAGTCCAATACAGGTGCATGGCACTTATGGAGGCGTTCCTTGGTGGAGTGATCCAAAATGGTGGATACTCTAATGAATGGGCGGGTTCCGTAGGACGGACACGCAGGTATAGGGCTAATTGGACCGGTACGTCTGTACAGGTGCGATGGCAACTTCAGGAGGCGTTCCTTTTGGACAGCACTAGTAGTGCTGGTATTGCGGCACTTTGGGGAGGCGTTCCCTTGGAGCACTGGTATCGTGCCTGGTGTGTCCCGGACACTACATGCAGTATACTTAAATATACTGAAAGTGAAATGGCACTGCTCATGGCAGTGGGTAATAGTGGAGGAGAGAAAGTAAAAGGTGGGAGTACTTCAGCAGCCAGTCGATGGACAGTGTCAAGAATTAGTGGCACTGTAAAATGGTAAGACCTGACGTGCACTGGTGGTGGCCAGTCCTAAACTGGTAACGACTTCCCTGTCTGGAAGTAATGAATTTGCGGTGGCACACTGTGCGAATTGTGCTTGCGGTATACGCAAGTCTTTCGTGATAAAGAAAATGAAAATGAACCACTCGGGCAACGACAGGTAATGGTAAATTTTAGAAATGCTCAGTCCCTCGCTGAAGTACTCGGTAAATGAAATAAATAAATGCTTGCAAACTGCAATGGACACATGCGCGTACGTATCACGCTGTGTAAATGAAAGACCACAAGAGACTAAAATAATGTTATTCTGCATGCTATAAGTTAATGGTAAGATGTAGTACTCTTGGCTTCGGGAATACTGGGTTCTTGGTTTTCTCTCTCTCTCTCCTCTCTCTCTCGGAGAGGGTGTGAAAAAATGATATATGAATGAACTCCCTTATATTGAATTGAACTACTAATGTTAGTTTAATATGACGCAAACTTGCGTTTAAATGATTTACTTACGTTACGTGAAATGAAAGAATTGCTTTGGATAATAACGTTTTTATGAAAATGATAACGTGCTCGCGGTGAACGATGTTTACGTTAATGTTAGCGGCTTGCGCTTATGAAATGATTTGCGTTTCAATATGAATTTTACAAAGACGCGTTTTACGTTAACAATTCTTGTGATTTACTCTACTTGAGATTTACGTTAACTTTATGTAAGATTACTAGGTCCCTGTGAACAGTGAAATGACGGTAAGGATTTTAAAAACGATGTTGCAAAGCATTTGTGAATGAGGTACGTTAAGTACGAGTGAAATGAAACTTCGCTCAGTGAGCGAGAGAGTGAGCAATGCGAGGTGAAACACGTGAGCGTGGAGCTGGCCAGCGCGGGCTAGCAGTGATGGCGAATCAGCTGATTTTCTGTAAATGCGAAGGCAATTTACAACAACAAAATTCTACTTTCTTATTCAAGGCGAATTACGTTAATTTCTCTGGCAGAACGATAGATACTAGTACGAGATCGATATTATTTACGTTGAAAACTTCGAGACTTACGTTACTTTGCTTAAATTGTTTAGGTAATGCTGAAGAGATAACAAACATGGCTGCCGCTGTGAGTGAGCCGCAGGCTGGCTGGGAGGCCTGAGAGTGCGCGTGCACGAGAAGCCTGAATTAAGCTGAGAGGTAAGCAGTTACCAAACACTTGGAATGAAAAACTAAGTTAAAAATGAATACCCTAACATATCACAGACAAAAGAATTGTACATTTCTTTTGCCGTAACTATTAGTAAAACACTCCTAAACTAGCTAGGCTTTCTAATACACAGCAATAAACCCTGGCAAAGCACTTCCTAGTTTGATCTGGTCCTTTCTGGCATCTAACTGCACACGTGTTCGTGTGAGCTCCTACAAGAACAAAGCGATTTACAAAATAACAGAATTCGCTCGGCTCTGGCCTGGCCATTACAATAATAAGATTTCTACCTACGCTCTTTTAACCACTTCACATTTGTTTAAAATCCTTCTACAATAAAAACAAATACTTAAACGTACCTTAAGCTTACATTGGTGTGCTTTCTTTTCTTGCGCTTTGAAAACTTACATTCGTTTTTACAAGGGATAACGCGATTTACAAGCTTTTTAAGCAAGCCCAGATTCGATCCTCGGCGAGGTCGACAATTTTACGTATTTAGCGCCGGGTGAGAGAGGCTAGATACGTAAACGGAAATAATTGAAGGAAGACAAATTGAAATTAATTGAACTTACCGTAAAACTGATTATTAATGAATATTTCTTTAGAGGAAAAGGTCGCCAGAAAACTCAGCTCGTTACTTTACAGCTATTTATTTACAAAAGAGGCCCTTGCTGGCCTGGAGAAAAGTGAATGCTATTGGCCCCCACGTTGGGGCTTATAATCTCTCACAAGCGGGTAGCTGGCTAAAGTGTGACTAATTCAAGCTGGTTTCATAAAACTTGGGTAATGCACACTTGCGGGCAGAGAGACGGCACGTAACTCATGGAATCTGGAAAAGAATCCCAGATTAAAAAAACAAGATAAACGGAAAAAAAATGACTTCTTGTTTTGATTAATTAATTCTCTAACACTGGGGAGAAAGAACTTTTAATGTTTCACTGAAGTATGCAATGACTTCCTTGGTCTGGGACGATCACACAAGGGGAAGCATGCGGCCATGAGGCAGTGAGAGGGAACAAAAGGATTTCTTTCTTTTGAGGCTGGAAATTGAATTGGGAGAATGAGGATCAAAATGATAATAGGTTGGGAGAGACTGGCAATATGCTGTTCCACAAGACGTACCTGGATGCAATGTTCAGTGTGGACCTTTGTAGAAAATGCATGGCCCCCTTTGTCTGAGGCCTGGTCATCGGCGCGCCACTCCACAGTACCCTGATAGGCCTAACAGGAAGGCAGGTAGTGGACATCTGTCCGAGATCACGTCTCGCAGCCGACTGAGACAGAATTCAGGTCGTTTGCTTGGGTGTTGGGATTCAGCTTAACCCCCCACGAGCAAGGCAAATCCTGGAAAACAAGCATACAGCAGCAGAGGGGTCACAGGAAAGAGAGCATAAGATATTAGGTCTAAGAAGTACCAATCTGCCTACATCCGTTCCCTTTGAGATACGTCCTAAAGCTGACAAAAGACATCTTTTCTTTTCCCTGGGGAACTGGGGAACCCCTTATCTCTGGCTGGCGGGTTTTGGTTCCCGCGTTTCCTAAAAATCAGCTGATATTCTAAAGAAATGGCTACCGTTTTCCCAATCAAATTAATTAATTGATATCTGGGTAGACGAACGATCTATAAACGTCACAATATATATATATATATATATAGATATATATATATATATATATTATATATCGATATACATATATATATATAGATATATATATATATAGATATATATATATAATATATATATACATATATATATATATGATATATATATAGATATATATATATAGATATATATATATAGATCTATATATATATATATATATATCTATAGATATATATATCTATCGATATGATATATATATATATATATATAATATATATATATATATATATATATATATATATATATATATATATATATATATAGATAGATCTATATATCTATATATATATATATATATATATATATATATATATATATATATATATATATATATATAGATATATAATAAGATATATATATAGATATATATATATATATTAGGGTGTACCCAAGTATCGGTATCGGAGGTATCTTCTAGTTTTGTGGTATCGGTATCGGTAAATTTCTGACCAATACCAGCGCCGATACTTTTGTCATTAGTATAGGAATTTAAAATCCTTCTAGGTTGGGATACTATTAATTTCTGTACCATTTTCATATCCAGGAAAATTATATTGAATAGTTATCTTAATAAAATTATAATTTTAACTTACTTCAGATGGTCCAAGTCCAGTATGAGTTGGGAAACTTGTAAAGGGATTTGTGCTTTTTTTTTGAGTTGAACATTTTGTTGATCTACACTGAGAAACGAACTCTGGTTCTTTCGTAATCTTATTTCTATTTGTGTACCGGTATCTCATTTTTCTTGGAATACTTAATAAAAACAATGTTATTATTGTAATGAGGCAAAGGATTAACCCCCTCCATTACCAGACCTTTCATAATCTAAATTAACGAGTCTGTTAACTGTTTCTAGCCAATATATAAATCAAAACTCAGAATAAAAGTATATATGTAATTTCAGATTGCTCGTCACCCATGAATTCAAGTATGCACTACGTACCTAAATGTTAGAAGCTTTTCTAATGGTAGGCACACAATAGCCAGGCTGTATCCAGCAATAAAGGGATTAAAATACTAAATAATTATACTTAATGTTCTTTCTCAATTAAATTTGTACCTTCGAAATTGTTTATATAACCCTATTATATGACCTTTCAACTTTTGAACCTTTAATATCCAATAATCAGAGAACAAGAATGATTTTAGTAACAATATATATTCTCCTAAATAACAGTAATATGGAGGTAACAGGTATCGGTATAGGTCAAAAATCTGGTATTGGTTCATTCCTAATCTATATCATATATATATAATATATATATATATATATATATATATATATATATATATATATATATATATATATATATATATATATATTTATCAGCTGTACACGTCCTTCGGACGTATTATTGAATGAAGCACATTCAGTTCTAAATGACCTTGACTTACATCTTTCCACAACCAATGCAACTGCATCACTGACCGGCTCAGTCAGGCAACCACTGGCTGACGGCAGGCGCATACATGTTGCACTGGTTAATGAGGAAAGAATTTCTCATCGGAAAGGTCCTTAAACAGCTCTTGATACATCTCAGCCTATAGTTAAACTCTGATACTGATGTTAAAATAAATGCGTTTGTATCATTTATGTTTACTTCATGGTACCAATTTTGAATGCTACGTACACCCATCTTTGACCCTCTGGGGCCTTAATTCCCTCCCAAAGTGTGGTGGATTCACACCACCTGCTGCTATCAAGGTTGGGGTAATGTAGACTATAATTCCCCTTCTACCCTAGTATAGGTAGTTCAAAAGGGTGTAGGCCTCCTGTCCTCTAATATTGTGGGAACCCCTTAGACCCTATTCACAGGGGGCAGGGGTTGTCCCCTTACTACAAACGGGTGCAGTATGGCCCCCATATTGTGGGGAGCCTGTTTGTACCTATAGAAACACTTCTACATAGAGGTAAACTCCGAAATTTATAAAGAATGAGGGGTATGGAAAAAAAGGGCTATTACCCCCTTAGAAACGGCTGGCTCACCAATTCGGATTTTGACTAAAACCTTCCTTTGGGGGAGGAGGGGAGGGGATCTATGGTAAAAATTTGGTAGCCCTAGCTTTCATGGTCTGGGCGTGCAGAACGAACAGACAAACAAATGGATAGAAACTGAGTTATATATATATATATTATATATATATATATATAATATATATATATATATATTATATATATAATATATAAACTTGTGAACCAGGTTATTGGATCCCTCAAAGAACATGACAGCTGAATATCTACTTCCTGTCTCCGGTGCAAAAAATATGCTATGACTGACAAACCTTCTGCTTTACTAGCTCCGGCATCAAATAAAATGAATGCAATTATAATAAACAGGGATTTACTCAGTATGAAGCTGTCTACCCACCTTCATACAAAGGGGGGAGATTTACAGAACAAGCAAACTCTGAAAGCATACCAGGAAGTTCCACAGATTTGCAGTAGTAGAAAAGATAGTTACCAAAGAGTTCAAACTAAACAAACTCGAGGTTGTTGATGACTGATTCCCACATGGAACGACCGACACTTCGTAAGCTAAGATAGAAAAGATGGAGATGGATTGTTCGACTATTTACTATTTCCACAGTTTCAGTTTAGTCTAAGAAAAGTTTCTGTCTGTCTCTTAACACTATTCTATCAAATTAATTAGGAAATATCTGGCGAATGAATTGAACTGATCATGACTAATTTTTTTATGAAGACAATCATTTGAAAGGTCATCTCCAGATGACCAAGTCTCACTGAATTCAGATACGGCTGTGCTGTGACGATACATCGCTACAGAAAAAGACAAAACAAAAAGGTCTTGAGTGACATCCACAAACGGGTTTACCAGTGAAGAGAAAACCTCAAATTTCGCCAAAATCAGTTTTATGAGTTCTGCAGCTTAATCCCTATTCGTTTTATTTACTGTAATAGCCAAGCAAGTGTTTTGTTTGTTTACAAAATCTCGATTGACACAGGGTTTGTGGGTAACTCTTTGAAATACCTTAATGCCCATGAAATTTCTAACTACTATAATCATTATTATTATTATTACACGCTAATAATTTTCAGAGACTAATTGGTATGAGGGAAACAAGCTTAACCTAAATAAATTTCATAATCTTTTTCTTGATCAATTTAATATTTTAATGCTCTATTTACCACGGAAATTAAATTTACTAACCTCTCTTATTATTCATATCAAAGCAATGTCTACCCGATGTTGTTAGACGAAAATCAATGTAAATAGACAATAAATGATGCAATCTGAACTGAATTAGTTTCTTCACTGGACGAGTGGGTTCTGTAACTTGACTACCAATCTGGTAGCCTGACCCCCCGTTTGCTACCCACGGCCACCATTGCGGAATCAGAGGAATTTTTTTATGGTGATTAGAAATTCATTCCATTTGATATAACGTGGTTCAGATCCCACAATAAGCTGTAGGTCCCAGGTCCCTAGCTAAGGAAAACCAATTGGTTCCTAGCCACGTAAAAAAAAATCTAATCCTTCGGGCCAGCCCTAGGAGAGCTGTTAATCAGCTCAGTGATCTGGTCAAACTAAAATAGACTTGACTTTCAACTTTACTGAAATGACTTCCAAAGTTCGTGTCAAACATATAATGAAAAACAAAAGGTTTTCAAACTAAAGTTTTAAGACACTAAACCTAGGCAATACTATCTGCTTACTGGCCTGGAGCTATTTTGGAATCACTTTTGTGTAGAATTTTGGCATTTTTGGCCTTAAAGATACCTGCTTTATATGGCTTCCTCTATATATATATATATATATATATATATATATATATATATATATATATATATATATTATTATAATATATATAAAACATATAGTAGAATATGATAAAATGTATAAATCAAGGTAAATACTCCATATAGAACAAATTAAACAACAGAGAGTGGTTGCTAGGCCTTTCGACACTCTGTCCTTTACTACTACTAGTAAAGGACTGACGACCAAAGTGTCGAAAGGCCTAAGCCCTAGCAGCTACTCCATTGTGTCATTTTGCGGTATTTGTCTCTATTTATTTATTATACTGGCATTCTTGCAAAGAGAGAAATTCATGATCAATATGAATTTCACTATTTTCGTGAAACACTGAAATTAAAACAAATGTTGAACTTGAGAAAAAATGAAGCAACCTACTTTTGAAAGTACATGTTACCCAACATTATTTAGGAAGGAAGTGAATAAGTCTATTTCGTATTGCACTGTCAATCAGGTTCTGAAAAATGATTGCATTCCGTCACTGATACTGAATCTGAGGATTGCTTTACGCTTATATTTACAATTTACACATTACAGTGCCTTATGATTGTGGATTTTTCCGATATTCTCGTGGAACCCAAACGGTACAGTGCAAGATGCAATCAGTGCACTGGTTAAGAAGCAACTCTTGTGAGGTTGTTCAGCTAAACACTTTTCGTTGTATGGAAATTAGCATGACTTCGATATAGTCACACAAATGGGAATCCATCGACATGAAGCAAATTGTGGGAAATTCAGTGCTTCAGCAACGATTCGTTCATCATTTGTGTCCATCACCAAGTGATGAAGAAAGGATGTAGATAATGGTTTCATTAATCATGCCATTATGCAGATTTTTTCTGGTGCTGTTGAAGGAAGTTTTTCAGTGCATTTTAGAAATCTACTCAAGGTCTACTAAGGTTGAGAGAAAAAGGAAAAACTAACAGAAATGATTAAAATAATAGCAGTGGAAAAGATGTGAAAGTTGAAGTAACGACAT
>NC_061098.1:102813-133086 GCF_015104395.2 Macrobrachium nipponense | reverse complement strand
ATACTTAAACACAACACAATAAATAACATTTACTCATGCTTCCATATGTACACACTAAAAGGTATATTATAGTTCAGAACAAGTCAAGTAACATTTTGAAATTCATTAAACGTGTTTAAGGTTTTTCATGCTTTTATTATAAACTTATTTCTGGGCTCAGCTCGTGTCGCTGCGCGAAATATCCTTTAATCTATTATTTCTAGGGTAAATGTACTAACACATACCAGAGAATAAATAAATAAAGAAAAAGGTCAGTATAACTGACTCGCTCACCCTCCCAGAGAGTGTCGGTATGAACACTATGGCGAGTGAGACCACTAACACGAGCCAAATGCCAATAGAATTCTCCCACTACAAAATCCCCCCAAGAGGGGAGCCGACCCACAGAGTGGGCAGCACCTACTACTACTACTCCATCCCATGCTGCCGACTGCTGCGCCTCTGGTGGCCATCCTTTTCAGTTAGCGCACACGATACACACGTGCCATTTTTCTTTTCTCTGTGTTTTTGTGCCCTTTTTCGTTTGGATTTTATTACAATGGAGCGTGCAGTCCATCGCAGCAGCTAAGTTTAAGTACTCAGTGTTTATTGTTATTTGGTTTTTTTCCGGCCCTGAGCACGTATTTGCCTGTTTTTTAGGTATAAATACGATCTCTAGGTCGGAGCATGGCAGCATGGTTCTGCCTCGTGATGGGTCCGTCTGGTCGCCCATACCCAGAGCATCCCCTGTCTTTGTACGCTCTATTTTATTATCCGCTTTGTTTAGAGTAAGGTCTACACGGTTTTGTCATGCATGCATGTCTTTTACCTATGTAGGCTCTTCCATCCAGACCCTAGCCACGGCTCTTAGTATCGGCCTCGGCTAGCTTTGAGTGGTAGAAACTTGCCTTCGGGTTAGTCGTACACTCCTGGATTTTTCTCCTACTATTTGTTTTCCTTCTTTCATTTTATTATTCATTTTATTATCTATGTGATTTTGTTAGGTTAGTTAGGCGTCTGGCTCGCTTAGCCTAGGTCACGGCCTATGGGCCTTTATGTTACCGCTGGTCAGCTCGGTTGCTTCCCGATAGCATCTCGCTGATCAGTTTGTTATGATGTTTTTTAGCTTAGTTGTTCTTATCGCCCCCGTGGTCACTATGTGATCACGAGGCAGCCAGACGCCTGTCCAGTCACCTTTTTTCCCCCCTCGCTCTTCCATAGATCGTCGGGGGGGGTGCTAGCCTGCCCATGCTCGCTCCGCATACCCGAGCCTGCCTCCCTCTCTCCCCCCAGGCGGAGGGGGTAGAGGGACGGGACAGACCCAGACTGACTCGACCTCTCCGGCTCTCGGTCCGGTCGGATGGTAAGGTGGGGGGGACTGGCCTTTCCCCCTCTCCATTACTACTCGTCGTCGCTCCGTTACTAGCCCGAGTCTGTATGCCCCCGCTCTTTCCCACCTTACTAGGGCTCCTTTACCACCGGAGGCCTGGCATCTAGCGGAAACGTGCTAAGTCTACCCCACGGGGTGGACCGGAACATACAGTCGGTCTCGTCTAACCTCTCCGTTTCACTGAGTTATCACTCCGCCACGCACTGGACTTAGTCCGGTACGTTCGCTTTTAGGTTTAAGATGTTAAATTTAAATTTTTTTAAGTACCTTAAATAAACCATTCCCCCTCCCTTCTTTTTCACCGGGATACCTCCGGGGTTTATAGCCTATTCAGGCTAGTAAGGGGAGGGGCTATGCCCGAAATTTTTCCGACTCCGGCATGCAACAACGGAGTTCTTCTGTCCTTTAGCCTGTAAGTGATATTCTTTAAGATACTCATGTGTCTTTCCACTTACGACCACCAACTGTGAGCATCCGGGATGCGCCGCCACACTTCAGGACCCGTGTGGACACGAAGTTTGCCGTCCCATGCTCCATGCGCGACTCCGCACGGGGACATCCAGGTCTGTACCATGAGACTTGTACCATATGTTACGATCTGGTCAGCCAGCTTTTTAGACGGGGTAAGTATTCCATCTCCGGTAGCTGGTCCGCATCTGTTTTAGTGCTTAAGTTTGAATCAATTACTCTAACTTAAGGAAAATTCAAAGGGCCTTATAGCCCTATAAGTTTAAGTTATCTTTAAGTTATCTTTAGTTTTAAGTTTTCTTAATCTAATCGATACCCTCTCTTCCAGGCGCCGGCAGTGAGGATACCGCACTGGCAACCCTGCGGGCCTGGGTCGGCGGTTTCGGGAAGAACGCCGCCAAGGGTATGCCCTACATCCTGGAGAAAGGTTGGCGGTACTAATCTTCCCCGGAGGCAAGGTGACAGATACGTCGACCCAGCAGAGGCTGCCCCGACTATCGCCTTCATCCAGCAAACAGCTGCTGCCTCATTGACTGACCAAGGCCAGGATATCTCCTCGGAAGTCGCGACGTTGGATATTAATGTAGAACCAATGGTAGGTGTAGACGACCTGTTGGTCGAGGTAGGTAAGGTGGACACCCAAGGGATACCTTGGGCGTAACTGTTTCTTCTACTCCTGCAACCTCTCCATCCTTCCAAGGCTTTACGGGTGATGAATTGTATACTCCTCCTGACGCTTCGGTTAGACCCAAGGTCAAGGGTCAAGCAGTGAAATCCTTGACAAAGACGTCGTCGTCGTCTAAGAAGACGGCTTCGGCCTCATCCTCCTCTCGTAAGTCTCCGGCTAGGAATCCCGGAGCAGACAGATCTAAAGCTTCTGGGTCCGGCTCTAAGTCCTCGAGGAGTAAATCCTCCAGAGAGAGATCTCACACCAGGTCCCGGCTGAGTCGTCAGTTCCGCTACCCTTGGTTCCAATTCAGAGCTACCCTCCACCTCCGCAGCAGCTCCGGCTTTTGGACTCCAATGCTGGCCTGTTACAACAGGTGGGCGACCTGGTTGGGTCTCTAAAGAGTAGCATGGAACAAATGATCTCTCGGTTGTCGGATAGGATTACTTCTCAAGACTCCATTATAGCCGGACTGAGCCAAGCTCCTCTAGCCTCTCCTCCACCTTCCAATGCATGTGGAGCCCAGCTTCCCCCGTATGACTCTCTACCTCCGTTCTCGATGAACAACCCGTGGAGAGTAGCGTCATACGCCCCCCTTCCAAGACGGACTCATTTCTATACCGGAATTTTGGAACTCGAAGGATAGAGGACTTCGAGTTCTACCCGGAAGACCTTCAGCCTCCGTTCATCGGCTACGCAAGGCTCACCGCCTCAGCCATGATTCGAGATGATAGGGTACCAAAGGAGACGGTCCTCTATTTACGTGACCAGGCTCAGAGAGAATGGCTCAGGTGTTTAGAGGACATGGATTGTTCTAATAACGAAAATCCAACCCTTCAAGAGTCCCCTTTACGATCTTCACGATGGATGAGAGTACCCCGCTACCCTTTCCTGACAAAGATCGCGACGTCTACCATTCCAGCGGCCCAGAAGGGGACCCCATGCCTCAACTGAAGGAAGCAGATCCTACATCTCCGTTACTTCCTTCAGCCGAGAATTATGGGAAGACTTACCGACACCTTCTCAGCTGGCAAACTCAAACCGGACTGTGCTATGGAGCAGTTTGGTGAAAAGCTACCCAGCTTCCAGATAGCCTTATTCAGGCTGAATTTGAACGCTACATCGCGATTAGCCAGATCGATTAATTCTATGGCTATGGACCGAGGTGGCCACCATAGCCTATGGTTCAGTAGCCGCTTTTCAAACTTATGACCAAATCCCTGACTCAAACGGTACAGTCAGATATGTTTGAGTTTGCCACTGCTAGGACGAATTGTAGGAAGCATGTCCTACAAGAAGCAACCATCTGGCACGAGCCGAATAGGTTACTCTCGTCAAGCATCTGGGGAGCAGATCTCTCCCAGAAGCGATGGTGAAGGAAGTCCAGTCAGAGGCTACGAGGTTGAACCAGAGCCTTAAGGACCGTTGGGGCCTTACGGCTAGGAGGAGGCAAGATCTTGCAGCTAGAGGTAAAGGGCAAAGGAAACCCAGGCGTTTCCAGCCCTACCAGAAAAAGCAGCCACGCTTTTCTCAGCAAGTTCCGGCGGTTCCCTTAGTGCAAACAGCCCAGCCCTCCACTTCAAAGGCTCAATCACAGCCAATTTATGTGATCTCCCCTCAGCCTCAGCCCTCCACCTCTTATGCCATCTCTCAGCTTACAATCAAACCTTCGAGAGTCAATCTTCACAGAAGTATGACCGCTCGGGTAAGGGAGGCAGAGGTAAACGTTCCTTTCGTGGGAGAGGATCGGGAGGTCCCTTAATAGGGGAAAACACTTCAGAGGAGGCCGAGGAGGTTACCAGAACCAATGAAGAACTTCAGGTATGGAGGGAGGCTGTTTCACTTTCGCCACCGTGGAACTTCAGCAATTGGCTCAGAGCATTGTGTCAAAAGGCCTGGGTGGAGCTGGTTAACGAACCCACCTCCATCCAGGCCTTTCCGTCAACTTCCTTCCAAAGAACTGACGGAGTATGCGGAGGATCTCCTTCAGAAAGGAGCTATAGCGAGAGTCAAAAGATTAAAATTTCAAGGTCGCTTGTTCAGCGTGCCAAAGAAAGGCTCACAAAAAAGAAGAGTAATCTTAGACTTGTCCCGCTTAAACTTAGCCATTCGCTGCGACAAGTTTCAAGAATGCTCACGATCTCGCAGGTGCGGCACCTTACTTCCCCGTGGGCCATCACCACCTCTATCGATCTTACAGACGCTTACTATCATATCCCTATTGCAAGACACTTCCGTCCTTATCTGGCTTCAAGATAGGCGACCAGACATTCTCCTTCAAGGTAGTGCCTTTCGGGCTCACGTAGCACCCAGAGTGTTTTACGAAGCTGGCGGAAGTAGTTGTTCAACAACTCAGATCGCAAGGGGTTATGGTAGTAGCGTATCTCGACGGATTGGTTGATCTGGGCTTCAACAGTCGAGGAATGCAACAAGCAACACTGAAAGTGATTCAGTTCCTGGAATATCTAGGCTTCAAGATAAAGCAGGACACAAATCAAGACTCACTCCAGAGTCAAACTTTCAGTGGCTAGGCATTCAATGGAATCTATCCTCCCATACTCTGTCGATTCCATCGTCCAAAAGAAGGAAGGAAATAGCAAAGTCAGTCAAGCAATTTCTAAGTCACAAACTGGCTTCAAGAAGATCTCAGGAAAGGATCCTGGGTTCTCTCCAGTTTGCATCAGTGACGAACATCCTAATGAAAGCCAAACTGAAAGACCTAACCAGAATTTGGCGCTCACTGGGCAAATATCAGGTCCAGGGACAAGTTGTCCTCAGTCCCTCTGATTCTAAAGAATCGACTTCGGCCGTGGCGAAGTCAAGAACCTATCGGTGTCAGTACCCCTTCAGTTTCCTCCTCCAGGGATCACTATCCACACAGAGCTTCATTAAGCGGTTGGGGAGGATATTCCCATTCAAAAAGGTTCAGGGAACGTGGTCACCTCAGTTCCGTCATGTTCCATATAAACGTACTGGAGGCAATGGCACTGTTCTTGACTCTAAAAAGGTTACGTCCCGCCAAAGTACTCCCACATAAAGCTAGTCCTGACAGCGCAGTGGTAGTACATTGTATAAACAGAGGAGGCTCCAGTCACGTCATCTAAACCATGTCATGGTAGACCATATTCTCCCTGGCGGACAAGTTCAGTTGGCATCTCTCCTCCACCCATATAGCTGGAGTGAGAAACGTCATAGCAGATGCTCTATCCCGATCAGTACCTCTAGAGTCGGAATGGTCACTGGACAACAGTTCGTTCCAATGGATTCTTCAGAGAGTTCCAGGTCTACAGGTAGATCTCTTCGCATCCCAAGCGAACCACAAACTCCCGTGTTATGTGGCCCCCAACCTGGACCCTCTGGCCTATGCCACGGACGCCCTGGCTCTAGATTGGAACAACTGGGAGAAGATTTATGTCTTTCCTCCGGTGAATCTTCTCATGAAAGTGTTAACAAAACTCAGGACATTCAAGGGTCAGTGCTCTAGTACCGCCCCAGACTGGCCGAAGAGCAATTGGTACCCTCTCATCCTGGAACTGGGTCTCCGCCCTCTTCGGATCCCCAATCCCAAGCTCTCCCAGTCAGTACAAACGAAGACTGTGTTCGCTTCCTCAGGGATTCTCAAAACCCCTAACTTTATGGATTTCATGAAGCTTGCAGCGAAAAGAGATGCGAATATTGACCCTCAGAATATTCTCTTCTTGGAATCAATAAGAGAGATTCAACTTTGAGACAGTATGATGCTGCTGTCAAAAGTTAGCAACCTTCCTGAAAGATCAGATACTAAGATCATGACAATCAATTCAGCTATATCCTTTTTCAGATCCTTATTTGAAAAGGCTTAGCAGCTAGCACAATTACGACAAACAAGTCAGCCTTGAAAAAGATTTTTCAATTTGGTTCAACATAGACTTGACAGATTCCTACTTCTCGTCTATTCCCAAGGCCTGTGCTAGACTTAGACCTTCTGTAAGGCCTACGTCAGTATCATGGTTCTTAAACGATGTTCTAAAACTGGCTTCAGAAACCAATAAGACACATCTCATTTATAATGCTTTTAAGAAAACCCATTTTTTTAAGCTTGGGCAGGAGCTAGAATTTCAGAACTGTCGGCTTTATCCAGAGATCCGGATCATATTCAGTTCCTTCCCACAGGGGAAGTCTACTTTCACCGGAACGTAGCTTTTTAGCTAAGAATGAAGATCCTTTGATGAGGTGGGAACCATGGAAGGTACTACCCCTTCACAAGATATATCTCTTTGCCCAGTTTCAACGTTACGAGCCTTTCTATCTAGGACCTCCTCATCCTCATCGGGTCCCTCTCTTTAGGAGAGAAAAAGGTGGTACTTTATCTATTAAAGGCATCAGGCAACAAATCCTGTACTTCATTAAAAAAACAAGCCAATCCTGACTCTTTCCCAAAAGCACATGATGTCAGGGCAGTAGCCACCTCAATTAACTATTTCCAACATATGAACTTCGATGAGTTGAAAAAGTATCCTGGATGGAATCACCGACAGTGTTCAAACGTCATTACTTAAAGTCTTTGGAAGCCCTGAAATTTTCAGCAGTTGCAGCGGGTAACATAGTTTCCCCTGACTCTGACTAATCCTTATAGAAGATTCAGTCCTCCTTTCTACCTGCCTCACCCAACAGTTCGTCTATTCCTGCCTTGTTCATTTTACGATCACCTTGTGTCTTAGCTGCTTTGATGATGATATAGTGGGTGTTCCTTTAAATTTTTTTGCTAGGACACTCACATTTGTGATGATTACTGATCTCGTGGATGTCATCTCCTTATTTTTTATGCTAGGAGATACATCTTATTATATGGTTACGGGTTTTGTATATTAAGTCATATACATTCTCTTATATTTTATTATTGTTGAGTTTGTTTTTATTCAACTTGTATATTAATTGCTTTAGATTGTTTTGATACATAAGCTTTACACAGATACCATTGTTGTACATATATGATATTTCTCCTGTATATATGTATATTACCTTATGTAAGAAATATTATTAGCATTAAGTATAATTAAGTAATATTTCTATTTGTATCACTGTGTATATGTATCTTTATTAGCAATTATATTGATTTATTTTTATTTTATCTTTTATTTTGAGACCCTTTATATTTTGTTGAATTTCTTTACATCTTGTCTATTTCTCTGGTACGATTTCGCGCAGCGACACGAGCTGAGCCCAGAAAAGGGATTTTGACGTAGGAAAATCTATTTCTGGGCGATTGGCTCGTGTCGCCAGCGAAATCCCGCCCGCCCTACCCATCCCATCGCCAAGATTGTCTGCTAACTTCAGGATGGCCACCAGAGGCGCAGCAGTCGGGCACATGGGATGGGACTAGTAGTAGTAGGTGCTGCCACTCTGTGGGTCGGCTCCCCTCTTGGGGATTTTGTAGTGGGAGAATTCTATTGGCATTTGGCTCGTGGTAGTGGTCTCACTCGCCATAGTGTTCATACCGCACTCTCTGGAGGGTGAGCGAGTCAGTTATACTGACCTTTTTCTTTATTTATTTATTCTCTGGTATGTTAGTACACTTTACCCTAGAAATAATAGATTAAAGGATATTTCGCTGGCGACACGAGCCAATCGCCCAGAAATAGATTTTTCCTTACGTCAAAATCCCTTTCTATATTTTATTAATTAAATCACAGTTCATCATAAGCATAAAAATCGGAACCAATGAAAATGCAGAAGATTCTGACAAAATTGCCTTCATTGATTTGTTTCCAAAAGTTGACAGTCACTGTTGATCATACTTTGGGCATTCACACATCACATGTCTGACTGTTATCAACGGCTTGCACTCTGGGCACTCAGGAGCAGGGTCACATGGGCTGCTCATTAAGTGCCCATGTGCCTGACGAGTATGGCCTATTTGAAGAAGAGTCAGCATTACTTGTTCTTTTCTCTCTCTTTGATAGGATGAACTCCATTTTCTAACACCATATTTTAATTGTTTTATTTTCAGGTTCTATATTTCAAACATTTTGTCATTTATTTACAGCAATGATGATTATTTTTACATATCTTGTATAGTCACTAATAGAGATGTTTATATTTGCTCTTATCATGTGGATTGCTGCTTTAGCTGATTTATCAGCCTCTTTGTTTCCTTTCATCTCCACATCGGCAGGGATCTAACAAATTTCCCCATTTTTCCCATCACTATAAGTGTAGCTTATGAAGTAATAACTTAATTTGTTGTATGATATTTTTTGGATTGTAACTTTGGATGGCTTCTATAGCACTTCTAGATATATAAAAAACAAAATGATCAAATGAGGTATCTAATTATTTCTATGGGTGATGCTACTGCACATAATATAGTTGTAAATGATTGGCTGATTTGCAGATGACAGCCAATAGCGTGTCAAATATCATTTCATCTGAGTACTGCCCTAAGAAAACGTCATAGTGTCATATTTGTTTGTCTGCGGAAAGTTGGGATAGGTGAAGCATCTTTTAAGAAAATCAAATTGTTGAAATTTTGCTGTTTTCATTAACTTTTTACAAAGCTGTAATAATTGAAAATTAACCCTTTAACGCCGATTGGATGTATTAAACGTCGACATAAATTGTCTGTCGGGTGCCGATTGGACATATGATACGTCGATAAAAAAAGATTTTTTTAAAATTCGCAGAAAAATACTTATAGGCCTACCAGGTGAAAACTTTTGAATCACGCGCCTTGGGGGATGCTGGGAGCTCACGGATCAAGGCGTTGTTTTGTTTACAATCGTTACGCTGGCGCGCAAGTATCAGTGACACATCTCAGAAATTATTTCGTCACTTTGACATAATTTTTGCACCATTTTAAATTAGCCGTTACATGGAGTATTATATATGAAAATGTGCACAATTTCATGTAAAATACAACAAAAAATACTCATGATTGTAGCTTTCATCAGTTTTGAAATATTTTCATATAAATAATAATAAGTGCCAAAATTTCAACCTTCGGCCAACTTTGACTCTACCAAAATGGTCGAAAAATGCAATTGTAAGCTAAAACTCTTATATTCTAGTACTATTCAATCATTTACTTCATTTTGCAACAAATTGGAAGTCTCTAGCACAATATTTCAATTTATGGTGAATTTATGAAAAAAACTTTTTCCTTACATCCGCACGGTAACTCTTCCGAAAAAATCATAAATTTTTTCGTGCGAATGTCGTAATATTTGCACCATTTTAAATTAGACGTTACATAAAGTTTAATATATGGAAATGTGTGCAATTTCATGCACAATACAACTAAAAACAACCCATGGTTGTAGCTTTTATCAGTTTTGAAATATTTTCATATAAATAACGATAAGTGCCAAAATTTAAAACTTCGGTCAACTTTGACTCTACCAAAATGGTCGAAAAACGCAATTGTAAGCTAAAACTCTTATATTATAGTAATATTCAATCATTTACCTTCATTTTGCAACAAATTGGAAGTCTCTAGCACAATATTTCAATTTATGGTGAATTTATGAAAAAAAAAACATTTTCCTTACGTCCGCGAGGTAACTCTTCCGAAAAAAATCAGAAAATTTTCGTGCGATTGTCATAATGTTTGCACCATTTTAAATTAGCCGTTACATAAAGTTTTATATATGAAAATGTGTGCAATTTCATGTAGAATACCACAAAAAATAATTGAAGGTTGTAGCTTTTCTCATTTTCGAAATAGAAAAATACCACGTTCGGTCAACTTTGACTCGTCTGAAATGGTAAAAAAACGCAATTGTAAGCTAAAACTCTTACAGTCTAGTAATATTCAGTCATTTATCTTCATTTTGAAACAAATTTGAAGTCTCTAGCACAATATTTAGATTTATGGTGAATTTAAAAAAAAACTTTCCTTCCCTCCGCGTGCGGATTCTCCGCCACAAATCTTCGAAATGCGTACGTCGCATTCTCGTAATATTTGCTCCATTTCATATTAGGCATTTCATAGAGTTTTATATATGAAAATGTGCGCAATTTTATGTAGAATACAACAAAAAATAATTGAAGGTTGTAGCTTTTCTCATTTTTGAAATATTTGCATGTAAAATAAAATATATAAAAAAATTCTACATTTGGTCAACTTTAACTTGTCCGAAATGGTCGAAAACTGCAATTGTAAGCTAAAACTCTTACAGTACAGTAATATCCAATCATTTATCTTCTTTTTGAAACAAATTAGAAGTCTCTAGAACAATATTTAGATTTATTGTGAATTTAAAAAAAAATGATATTGTTATGATACAATAAAGTTTCATACATACTTACCTGGCAGATATATACATAGCTATCGACTCCGTCGTCCCCACAGAAATTCAAATTTCGCGGCACTCGCTACAGGTAGGTCAGGTGATCTACCGCCCAGCTCTGGGTGGCAGACTAGGAACCATTCCCGTTTTTCTAATCAGATTCTCTCTTCCACCTGTCTCCTGCGGGAGGCTGGTGGGTCTTCAATTGTATATATCTGCCAGGTAAGTATGTATGAAACTTTATTGTATCATAACAATATCATTTTCATACATTCAACTTACCTGTCAGATATATACATAGCTGATTGACACCCTTTGGTGGAGGGCAAGAGACAGCTAACTACTGACTAGACAGGTAAACAACACATGTTGTAGGTATTTATAGACCTTGGTTCCTACCTTATCAGGTGGAAGACTTCGTGACTGCTGTCTAGGAGTCTGCTTCACCTCAAGAGCCTTAGCGAGATAGTGATCTGTGGCCAAGAGTTCTTGTGGATCTGTCGATGGGGTCTCATCCACTTACTCGACAGAACCTAACTGGCATTTGTCAATGGGAGCACATCCGCTTATATGACAACACGCCTTTATTTAAGGAGCACACAACGATCCCGATCACCCGAACCTAACACCCGTGTTAGTTCTAAGATTGCCAAGAGCTATCCCCAAACTCTTAGCAAACAACCACAAAACTCAATAACCACACATACAATAATACAAAAAAAAAAATATTCTTTTTTGTACCCCTCTAAACAAAAGTCAGCTGTCACTCGATCTCCTAGTGAAGAGAAGTGAAGGTCGCCTGTGCGACACCTGACACTTCCATGCACAGGAAACTCAAGAACACATCCAACAAGAGGGTTACATACAATATTCAAGGATCGTTGCTAGCTCCTCCCTTACCCAGAACCGTCTCTGCTGACACAAACGGACCTAGAGAAACATTTTCTTATACGTAACTCGCACGTCTTTTAAATATGAGATGCAAACCACAGAGTTGCATCTCCAATAAGTTGCATCCAAAATGTTTTTAAGTGACATATTTCTTTGGAACGCCACAGAGGTTGCGTTGCCCTAACTTCGTGGGCTCTCACTCTTAAAAGATTAAAAGAATCATCTGACAATTCTTATGAGCTTCCGTAATAACACTTCTAACAAAGAAGGCTAAGGCGTTCTTGGACATTGCTCTCTTGGGGTCCTTTACTGAGCACCAAAGACCTTTTTCCTTTTTGCGAACCCCCCAACTGCTTCTTCCTGTCCGATATAATTTAAGAGCTCTAACTGGGCAAAGGGATCTTTTCTGCCTCTCTGCCCACCAAACTAGAGAGTCCTTTTACCTCGAAGCTCCTGGGCCAGGGATTCGAAGGGTTTTCATTTTTTGGCAAGAAAGAGAGACTGGAATGAACAAATTGCAGAGTCTCCTTTGAAGCCGACTCGTGATTCAAGGGCGTGCAACTCACTGACTCTTTTTGCCGTTGCAAGAGACATCAGAAAACAAACACTTTCTAGTGATATTACGAAATGAAGCAGTGTGTGGTGGTTCGAATTCTTCGGAGGATAGAATTTAAGAACCACATCTAAGTTCCAGCTTGGAACCTTAGGTTCAAGTGACTTTGATGTTTCGAAGGAACGAATGATGTCGTGCAAATCCTTATCATTCGTTAGATCTAATCCCTTGTTTCTAAAGAAGCTGCTGAAAGCATACTCCTGTACCCCTTAATAGTCGGTACAGAGAGATGCGACTTTTCTCTAAGAACAGAAGGAATCCGCAATTTCGGTCACAGAGGTACTGGAAGAGGACAGCTTCTTCGACCTGCACCAGCTTCTGAAAACTTCCCACTTCGATTGGTACACTCGCCTAGTAGATGATCTGCGGGCTCTAGCAATTGCGCTTGCTGCCTGGCGAGAAAACCCTCTCGCTCTGACAAGTCCTTTCGATAGTCGAAACCAAGGCAGTCAGAGCAAGAGCGGGTAGATTTTGATGGTACCTCTCGAAGTGGGGTTGTTTGAGCAGATCTATTCTGTTTGGAAGAGATCTGGGGAAGTCCACTGTCCACATCCATCACCTCTGTGAAGCCAAATCTGAGATGGCCAATACGGAGACAGCAAGTCATTTTGGTTCCTTCGGATGCCACGAATTTTCTGACTACTTCCCCCAGTATCTTGAACGGGGGAAAAGCTAAACATCTAGCCCTGACCAGTCCAGGAGAAAGGCGTCTGTTGCATAAGCCCTGGGATCTTCCACTAGGGCACAAAATGTGTTCTATCCTTTTGGAGAGGAATGTGGCGAAAAGATCTATTTGAGGCTTCCCCCCAAAGGTACCAAAGGCTCTGACAGACTTCTGAGTGGAGTGTCCATTCTGTGGGAAGGACCTGGAACCTCCTGCTCAGTCTGTCCGCTCTCACACCCTTCCTCTCCCCTTGGACAAACCTCGTTAGAAGAACTACCTTCCTTTGGTTCGCCCAAATCAACAGATCTCTTGCCAGCTCGTACAGAGCGAAAGAGTGAGTCCCTCCTTGTTTCTTGACATAAGCCAGAGCGGTCGTATTGTCTGAGTTTATCTGTACGACCTTGCCTCTGACTATGTGTTTCGAAGCTCTTTAGCGCAAGGTGAATTGCTAAAAGCTCCTTGCAATTTATGTGCCATGACACCTGTTTTCTGCCGACCAGGTGCCTGACACTTCTTTTTGGATCCCAATGTTGCACACCCCCGCCCGACTCCGACGCGTCTGAGAACAATGTCAGGCTTGGGTTCCGTACTTGCAGGGATACTCCTTTGTTTTCTTTTAAGGAATCAACCACCACTTTAAATGATTTTTTATTTCCTCCGAGATTGGAAACGTGTCCGAGAGCTGTCCTGTCTTCCAACTCCAACTTCTTCTCAGGAAGAACTGAAGCGGACGAAGATGTAGTCTTCCTAGGGGAAAGAACTGTTCGAGCGAGGAAAGGGTCCCCAGAAGGCTCAGCCATTCCCTCGCTGAAGTGCGCTCTTTCCCTAAGAAGTTCGATACTGTGGCACAGCCTTTCCTTATTCTCTCTTGAGAGGGAGGGGAAAACTCGAAAACCCCGAGAATCCATCTGAATCCCCAGATAAACCACGTTCTGGCTGGATGGGGGATCATCTGAGACTTCTCGAGGTTCACGATCAATCCCAATGATTTTGTCAATTCCAGTGTTGTTGACAGGTCCTCCAAACACTGCTTTTGAGACCTGGCTCTGATGAGCCAGTCGTCCAGGTACAGGGAGACGTTTTATCCCTTTCAAATGTAAATGTCATGATACATTTTCATCACGTCCGTGAAGACTTGAGGAGCCGCGGAAAGGCCGAAACACAGGGCCCTGAACTGATAGATTCTTCCCTCGAACATAAATCAAAGGTACTTCCTCGACGAATGGTGGATCGGGATGTGGAAATATGCGTCCTGAAGGTCTAGGGACGCCATCCAATCTCCTTGACGCAGTGCTGCAAGGACTGAAGCGACGTTTCCATGCTGAACTTCTGTTGTTTTACGAATTTGTTCAGCGCACTTACATCCAGTACCGGTCTCCATCCCCCCTAGCTTTTGCTACAAGAAACAAGCGCATTGTAAAAACCCCGGGGGAGCTGCAATCCATCACCAGCTCTATTGCTCTTTGTCCACATCTGTTTTCCACCATCTGACGAAGAGTATCCATCAGAACTGGGTCCCTGTATCTGGCGGACAATTCCCTCGGTGATGTTGTCAAGGGAGGAATGTCCTTAATGGGATGTAATACCCTTCTTGATGATTGACATCGTCCAAGGATTCGATCCTATGTCTTCCCAGGCTTTCGCAAAGAAATGTAACCTGGCTCCTACAGGTGTCTGGAGGACAGAATTCTCACTTTCCCTTCTTAAAGGGACGGACAAGGAAGACCTGCCCCTTTTCCTCGTTGACTTCCTTCTGGCGATAGATCTAGCTGGAAGGCCTCCTCGAAAGGGCTGCTGCTGAGCTGGACGAGCCACTTTCTTTTCCTCACTGGCCACAGGCCTATTTTCCTTGAGGATTGTCTAAGGAGATCCTGGGTGGCCTTTTCAGTCAGTGAATGGGCAATATCCTTCACCAACTGCGAGGGAAAAAGATTCTGAGAGAGGCGCAAACATAAGGGCGGATCTTTGCGAAGGAGAGACGGCCTTCGTGAGGAAAGCACTGTGAAACCGCCCTCTTCTTTAAAACTCCTGCAGCAAGAGGAGCATACTTCAGCCGATCCATCTGACGCCTTAATCAATGCATGTGAGGATGCTATTTAGGGTGGTTTTCTGGGTCCAGTTTTGGTCCTTTTTCATGAGACTTCTGGCAGAACCCCAAGGGACCAATCTAAGAAGTTAAAAACTTCTAAGTGTGAAAAAGCCCTTTGAGGAGGTGGTCCGTTTCCGAAAGACCCCATGTTACTTTTGCTGAATTCAAGGCGTGTCTTCTCGATGAGTCTACTAAACTCGAGAAGTCTGACTCAGCTGAAACGGACAGAGACAATCCCATATTTTCTCCCGTTTCGTACCAAATGCCTCTCCTCCCTGTAAGTTTAGCGGGAGGCATACAAAAGACCGTCCTTCCTAACTCCTTCTTCTTCTTGAACCAGGAGTCAAGAGAATTGTAGCGCCCTCCTCATAGATATAGAAGGCTTCATTTTTAGGAAAGAGGAAGACTTGTGCGTTTTCGTGCTCGAAAACAGAGAGCGTGGAGAAGGAGGAGCGGCTGGCGTTAAAGAGTCTCCATATTCTTCCAAGAGAAGGGACGAAAGAACTTTGTAATTAGAAAATCCTTCCTTCATTTCATCCTCCGAGGCATCTTCTGGGTTCATAGGCTCGGAAGGAGAAGGCTCCCTTCTTTCTTCTGTTTCTTCCCTTACTCTCTTCCTTTCTGAAGAAGCACTCCTAATTGAAGAGGGGCTAAGAGTTACTCTCTCTTTGCTAAAAGATTGACGCTTGGATGACTCCTGTCGGATGTCAGGCTCTTTCATGCAGGGAATGCGCCTGGTGTACAAGCAGGAGTATCTCGCCTGGAAGGAGTAACGTGTTTTGGAATACTCCTGGTGCTTGGCAGGCGCAACGCGCTTCGAATACTCCTGGCTTCTGGTAGGCGCATCTTGTTCCGAATACTCCTGGCGCCTGGGGAGAGTATTAGATTCAAATACTCCTGCGCCTGGAGGAGTTATATAAGGTTCGGAATACTCCTGCGCCTGGGAGGAGTATTAAGTTCAGAATACTCCGGCGCCTGTGGGAGGAGTATAAAGTTCGGAATACTGCCTGGCGCCTGGGAGGAGTATCGAGGTCCGAAGACTCCTGGCGCCTGGCAGGAGTATGTCGCTCCAAATACTCCTGATCCTTGGAATGCGTATGGTGTTTAGTAGGAGTATTGATCAAGGTAGGCGCTTTTCGTTTAACAAGCGCTCTACTCCTAACAGGATCTTCTTCTTCAGTTAACTCTTGGCGCTTGGTTGAAGATCTTGAACGTTTGTACTGAATACTCTGGCTCTTTGCGCCTACTCGGAGCCTGGCTCCTGGCTGGAGCCACACTCTTGACAGGAGTAACTTCCTTTCTTACTTCTCTCCTGTCTAAACGCACCGTTCCCGCGGAGATGGTCGCCTGTGCGACACCTCCCCTGGAAGGCTCGTTGCGCGGTTGACAGGGGATCGGTATTTAGACTTTTAATAGGAAGCCTATCATCCTTCTTACGAGTAGGCTCCTTATAAAGAACTCCTACCAACGAGGCTAATTGTTCCTGCATATTCATTAAAATTTCCTGGTTGAGGAATCTTTCGAATCAGGAGAGGGAGATCTGGAAGGCGCTCTAGGATCTCCTCCAGACCCAGAGTCTGAATGTTTTCTAGCCTTCTTTATAACCGAAGGCGCTCCTTCTTCAGAGAAGCGCTCGGGACTAGAATTGAGCTCATGTTCTTTCATACTCCTCTTCAGTCGGACGGGAAAGTTTCGACTCCTTCCATCCTCTTCTCGGAGAGGCGAACCTAGAAGACGAAAAGCAACTCTCGAAGGACGCTTTTCCTATAGCGGTCCTTGGCAGTTTGTGATATGATAGATTCTGCCGAAGGGACGCCTGATCGTTGGGGATTCTCCACAACCCCCGTACGGCTTTCGACTTTCCTTCTCCTCCGGGGTCCAGAGCTTGGAAGAGGTCTAGGCCTGGGAGCGTCGCAGAGGACGACCAAGAACGGCCACACCCCTTCCACCCTACACTGGGGACCAAACTAATATCACTAGCGAAACCACATTCACTTTCCTTACCTTCCAATGCCCTGCCATTTTTTCCTGCATTTTCTGAAGGGAAGCTCTGAGTTCCGCTATTTCCGAAGCAGAACTAGAGGGATTAGCAATTTGTGAACGGGCTGAAACAGAATGGGCATGATTATCAGAGGAAGAAAGCTACAGAACTAGACAGTAAATCATGAGATGTAGACATTCTGCGGGTTCTGTAAGCCGCCTTCCTCTCTCTATCTTTCTCTAACTTCTTCAAGTAAGAAGTTAGATTCTTCCACTCTTGCGCACTCAATTTCTCACACTCGTTACACGTATTTCTCAATCGAGCATTCAACCATTCTACAACCACTACATGTAGTGTGAGGATCTACCGAAGCTTTCGGAATCCTCACCTTACAGCCCTCATTCACACACACTCTGAAACTAACACTAGAGTCAGACATATTCACGAATTCCAAAAACCAAGTCCAAAAACAGTCCACGATAGCGAATGCCAAACAACGATCCAAGTACGTCACCAAATATCAGCGAGAGATGATCAAAAGCGTTGTGAAAAAAGAATTCTAGTCAGGAGGAAGTAACAACAATGTTGATACCACCGGCGACAGAGAGAATCTGATTAGAAAACGGGAATGGTTCCTAGTCCTGCCACCCAGAGCAGGGCGGTAGATCACCTGACCTACCTGTAGCGAGTGCCGCGAAATTTGAATTTCTGTCGGGGACGACGGAGTCGATAGCTATGTATATATATGACAGGTAAGTTGAATGTATGAAAAAAACATTTTTGTATGTCCGCGTGTTATGAATTCATGCATCATTTTGTGATAATATTTTCTCTGTGTTGCTTTGATCGTTTTACAATGTGTTATATACCAAAATGATTGCAATTTAGTGTACAATACAACGAAAAAAAATGAACTCGTTAGCTTTAACCGTTTTGCTCAAAGTGCGATTTGAATACAATTATATATGAAATTTTGTTTTCGCACTATCATATATCGCATTATTTATATATAATACTGATATTTTTTTCATTTCTGATGGTTGCATACTAAATTTCAGGCAATGACAAAAAAAGGAGCAAAAAATGAACTCTTAATCTTGAAACTAAGCGCGCTGTGATTTTTTGAAAAAAATATTTTTTCCACTTCGGCGCTCACTCCGAGACCCCCTTGGCATACGGGAGCAGATTTTTATTATACCCCTTCGGCGTTAAAGGGTTAATAAGTTCATTAGAAAAAAATTATTTAGTCACAAAATATACTTAGTGTATATGCATGAAAATACTGTGTACCACAGAGGAAAACATAAGTACCCTGCTATTCCTGTTGTCTTCTATATTTTGGATATGCTTTGCATACTTATAGTATCATCCTAAAACACATGTACATAAGATATTTAGAAATCATCTTGCAACAAAACATTTCAAAATATTTACAGTATGCTCAGAATATCAATATGCAATTTATGCCCAATTGACCCAATGCAGTTCAATGTTCTATCATTTTCTATGTGAGCAGTATGGTATATACTATGGACTAAGAATATTCTTTAAAATGTCCTCTGAATGTTCTACTTCTCCTAAGGCTTCTGGCAAAAAGCCTAAGTGTCAAAGGTCCTTACAGTTAATGACAGATGAGAAGAAAATAGACATGACTGTTATGCTGAGAGAGGGCAAAAATCATGGAGAAGTGGCAGTCGCCTGCCTTGAGAATAATTATGAACAGGGTAAAAGACTCGGGGAGTTCATTCCTGGGGAAGAACTTGCCGCCCTCTTTACTACTACTATCCCACTAACAGATCAGGTCTTTGAAGAATTTTGTGGCTTCTATAATTTGATCAGGGAAGCCAGGTAGATACAGACAAAGAAAAGGCCATAAATTTTATCAATACTGTTAGTGAAATAGTGAAGCCCTATCGTAACACTTTTGTGAGCATGTACAAATACCTACTGAGGATGCAGCTTCCCGAAATCTGCTAAGAGGCGCCTCATGAAGAAGGTGAAGAGGCAGCCTCTAAGATGTAACTCCTCTACTTTGCTGTGTAGCCTATCTTTGTTGTCATTCATCAGACTGCACCACCATTCTCTACAATCAACATTCATCACCACTAAGTATCGTATGATTTAATATCATTATCATAATATTTAATGTCACATATTATACAGTAAATAAAATCCCAATTTTTGAAAGTAAATTTTTCCTAACTATACAAACCTGCACGGATGTAAACCCTCTACTTTGCCTTTCGGCCCAGGTTCAGATTGAGGGGTGGCATGAGGTGGGCATAAATGTTAAGGCCCTGAGGTTTGTATAGTTAAGAGAAAATACAATTTACTTTCAAAAATTGTGATTTGTTCCAACAAAATATACAAACCCTTGGTCCTTTACATAAGGAAGACTCACTGATTGGTGGGAGGAATGTGAATGAGCCTCTAGAACTGACTGGAGTTCCGCACACCTGGGCTATTCCTGCTGGTCGTAAGAGCGAGGAGTGCCCTGCTCCTGACAACTTGATCGGAGTATAGGAGATGCATAATCAAGAGTCAGACTTCTGGGCCTTTTCTAAATGAGTGAGGAATCATAACTCATCCGAAAAAGGGCATGGAAGAATATTTTAGAGTCAGATGCATTAACGCAAAGTTCTGGGAAGGGTTTGCATTACTGCCAGTCTCCTTCTTCCCCTTGCTAGAGGAAGGACCAGGATTGCTTCTATGATTCTGATAAAAAATAGAAAGGAAGCTTGGTGTGTAAGCTTACCGCATCAGTAGCCTGATCAGACAGTGTAAGTTTGAGTCCGATCCTCAACCTGAAGGAAGAGGAGCAGAGGGATGAGGAGTGGAAGGTGGAGAGGACAGTCACTGTCACTTTCACATCCTTCTTACCTCTAGAACCGCACACCGTAGGCGAGATGTGCCATAATGGTGTTTATGGTACTAATAAATGGTTATTGGTGCCATAAGCACCCTTATGGCCTTATGGCTAATAGCCAGAACTTGTCCCATTATGGCATCATAAATTGACGATTTTATGGCGCTAGACAAGCCCCATAAAACCGGATCGCCGATAACCGAGTCCACCGATAACCGGGGACTGCCTGTAGTTGAATCTCAACCAAGGAGAAACAATACTATATTCCTTAGTGAATGACTAAGTTGAATGTGAACCTACATCTTCACAGCTGAATTGAGAGAAATAAACTCACAATTCTGATCATAGAAAAAGTCCTGTCGATGACACCAACCAGTGTAGACGGCTCTAATCCCTGTTGTTTTACAGAGGACTGAGAAGTTATTCCGCTATTTCCTTGCTGCTTGGCAGGAAAGTCGGAACTTGGAATGAAGGCAGAGAGTCTTTCAGTAAAGCACATAGGGATTGTTGTACTGCCTGAAGAACCGCTTCTTGTGGTTTGGATTAGGGAGGAAGTTTCTATTTATTGGGGAAGCAGAGCTAGTCGGGTGGGGAACGAGCAAAGTCTTCTGTTATTCACTTACAATTCAGGATGAACAAAGAATAAAAGAGCACCTTATGAATTAGCAAATGTATATTAGAAGTCAAAATGAAACTGTCATCTTCACAGCTGAATTGAGAGAAATAAACTCACAATTCTGATCATAGAAAAAGTCCTGTCGATGACACCAACCAGTGTAGACGGCTCTAATCCCTGTTGTTTTACAGAGGACTGAGAAGTTATTCCGCTATTTCCTTGCTGCTTGGCAGGAAAGTCGGAACTTGGAATGAAGGCAGAGAGTCTTTCAGTAAAGAAAACATAGGGATTGTACTGCCTGAAGAACCGCTTCTTGTGGTTTGGATTAGGGAGGAAGTTTCTATTTATTGGGGAAGCAGAGCTAGTCGGGTGGGGAACGAGCAAAGTCTTCTGTTATTCACTTACAATTCAGGATGAACAAAGAATAAAAGAACACCTTATGAATTAGCAAATGTATATTAGAAGTCAAAATGAAACTGTCTGAAGAAAATTAGTCTGCGTCATTGCAGTGGCCGATGGGGCAGGTGCGATGGAACAGAAGACTAGGCTACAGACTCCTGTTATACCGTGGGGTAAACAGAAAGATGATAAAGAGTCTAATGAAATATATCTCTGTCTGAAAATTCTCGCAACAGCAAATGTGGTGCAAGAGAGATGGGCATTATGCAAGAATTCCGATCCAACAAAGACCTAAGTCTGTGATTGCCAGGCAGAGAGATTTGAATTGGTAGTTAAATCCTCGACCGAGGAGAAACAATACCAAACCAAAAATAATCTCGGAGAGTGAGCAGTACCAAGGCAGAGCCGTATACCACTCACTCGACTCCTTATAGTACTGAGTTGCCTGGTAGTGCATTCCATGAAGGAAAGCATTCAGCTAGAACCATCAAGCGCAAAAAAATACACACGAGCATCGGCATTTTAACCAAAATGGGAGGGAAGAAAACCATCTTGTTCAGTGATAATGCAAATGCTGTGGTGTTGTTGGGAAACAATACCACTAGTTATCTCAAAATCAAAACCGGTAACTCTTCGGAGGCCCGAAAGGCTGTCCTAAGTTTCAGGTTAATTAAGAGAAGGTATTATTTATCTTGGTCACATACCAGAAGAATTAACTTACAGATATGTACCTACTAATCTGATAACAGAAGCATGTCGTGAGAGAAATATACTACTAGCATATTTGTAGGTTCCTGTAAATCACTCATGCCTAATTCTTCTTCATTCGAGGGACAAGAATAAGAACTGGAAGCAGACCTTCATTCTCTAATGAAGAGAGTGAAGGTGAAGTTGTCCTGAAGGAAGACTGCTATGGTAATAACAGGATGCCGAAGACAACTAGTTCAAGCAAAAAAATGGAATTTTTATTATAAAATAAATATTAATAATACTTACCTGTATAATTTATCTACCCCTAAAGCCCCAAAAACTGCACCAAAATTTACCACATTGGCAACCCTGTTACCTCCTATTCTGTCCGCCAGTTGGCAAAACTGCCGTTGACAGTTACAAAACCTTCCCTTGAAAATCAGTTGTGATAGGCAGATCGTGGGGTAGGATGGGTGGGACTAGATAAATTATACAGGTAAGTATTATTAATATTAATTTTATAATAAAAATTCCATATTAATAAACATTACCTTAATATAATTTATCTAGCCCGATTAACCACATTGAAAAGGAGGAGGGAATCTGAGTACAATTTTCCTTTCGGGCAGAATAGGACATAAAACAATCAAAGAAATATAGTATATCATAGGCAGTTAAAAACTCAACCCGAGGTCTAAGATACTAAGAACTCAAAGTCTCCTACCATAATGCCGCCAAACTGCGGTAGTAAAGGACAAGGAGTAAGTGTACAGTCAGTCTGTCTGTACTAAAGTCAGGTGACCGACCAGGTGACCAGTCAGACAAAATGAGGACAGCAAGGCTGCACCCCGATGACTTTATCAAGCATTACAACGACACCTGCTCTCTCACAAATGTCTAGCGCCAAGAGAGAGGAGCGGGTATTGACAACTCTTTCCCTGAAGGATGAGTGCCTGGACTGCCTGGGCGATTCAAAGCTAAGCAAACCTTGGCGGTGTATCAACACACCCAACGTCGCCAGCAGCGATATCGGCTCATGAGCAACTCCTGACTCGAGCTTTCTGGTGCCAAGAGAAAGGAGCGCGGAGCAAAAAGGCGACTCAGTCCCGAAGGACGAGTGCCGGCAGTCCAACCTGGTCTCATGTTAAACGATCATCGGAGGGTGTATCAACGCAACCGACATCGTCAACAAGAAACTCAGGGCTACTAAATGTCGCCTGATCTCGCACGAGTGTCTGACTCCGAGAAAACAGGTGAGATAAAAAGTAGATGGTGAATGAGTCACCAGATGACAGCAGACGATCCATCGACTAATTCCCTATCCAGAAGGACAATGGAAGAAGCGTGAGTCGTCAGGACAAGCGATCCAGTGGCTACTCCTAGGTCGGCATCGACTTTGGGAGAAGCACAGTTGCCAGTGCCGACAACCAGTGGCTGGTCCCATATCACACTGTCAATGGAACCAGCATGAGTTGTCAAGCAGCTAGTCCTTGTGATCAACACCTAAATACCAAACTGCCTAATTCCCATTATAACTAAACCAAAAACTGCCATAAGTTATAATGTAAAAACAAAAAATACACCTAGAACAAGAGAAATATCCCTCAAGTAAAAGGAGGCAAAAACAGAATTAGAACGCCAAGTCGCCGCCTCAAGCACCTTGGCGACCGAGACATTCTTCATAAAAGCTACTGATGTAGCAACTGCTCTAATACTGTGTGCTCTCGGCGTCTTGCCCTCACAGGCAGCCGAACCACCAGTTTTAATAATAAGATCTCTGAGAAAAAAGGATACACCATTCTTTGATATAGGTCTCTTGACATTTCGGGGTGAAAAAAACAGATGACGGGGACGACCCTGAAGGTCCTTCGTCTGGCGTAAATAGCATGAGAGCGCCCTAACAGGGCAAAGAACTAATTCCTCATTTTAATTACCGACAAAGTCAACCAGCGACTTCAGCATGAAAGACCTGGGAATTGGATTATCAGACGATTCAGTTTTTGCGACAAATTGGGGAAGGTATGACAAAATCATGTCTTGTCCAGATCTGGCAACCAGAAAAGAGAGTGCTTGCAGTTCACCCACCCTCTTGGCTGTAGCCAGCGAGACAAGGAAGAGTGTCTTAGAAGAGAGGTCCCTAAAATCGGCCGTATTCAGAGGCTCAAATGGAGGGAACCTTGAGACTTGAAGGACTTTATTAATGTCCCATGTCGGAAGAGAACACTGCAGACTGGGTCGAGATAGGGAAAAGGATTGAATTAAATCTCTCATGACATAAGATGAAGAGATTTCAGGGAGCCTCGCCTTAAAAACATAGGAAAGCATCGACCTATAACCCTTAATGCATGAAGGTGACAGGGCCCTGTCATGATGTAAATGAACATAAATCTCCGCTACTTTCGGTAAGGAAGGTCTAGAAATTGAATGTCCTTGAGACTTACACCAACGTCTGTAAACCAACCATTTAGCCTGATAATTTACTCTGGTTGATTGCCGTCTGGCAAGAGCCAACTGTCCCGCCACTCTGGAGGAGAACCCTTTGTGCTTGGAGAATCTCCTGACAGTCTCCAGGCATGAAGATGAGCATGTGGAGCCTCTGATGGAACCGATGAAAATGGGGTTGTTTGAGAAGATCTGGTCTCTCTGTCAGACGAATGGGGGGCTCCACCAGAGCTTCCGGTAGGTCGGGAAACCACTCCTTTTGTGGCCAGAAGGGGGCAATCAAGGTGAGATCCAGATGCTTGGTTGCCCTCACTATGTTGAGGACTGACCTCACCAGAGCGAACGGAAGAAATGCATAGGCTTGAAGGCCCTCCCAGTCCTGCAAAAGAGCGTCTGTCCCGGCACTCTGAGGAGTCTGGTAAAAGGCGAAGAAGATCTGGCACCGAAAATTCAGTGGGGTGGCAAACAGATAGACTGTGACAGGCCACTTCTTCCTGAGGCTGTCGAAGACTTCCTGGCAGTGTCCATTCCGACCTTGAACTTCGTTCGGTCTCGACAAGGCATCTGCTAAGACGTTGTGATGGCCCAGGATAAACTGAGGGACCAACGTAATCCTTGTCTTTTGCCCAACACAGGATTGATCGCACTTCTTGAGTGAGAAGGTCCAACTATGTGCCACCTTGGTTTCTTAAGTACGAGACTGCTGTGGTGTTGTCGACGAAGATCGCAACAACCAACTCCAACAGTTGACCCTGAAATGAAAGAAGGCCTAGGTACAATGCCCTTAGTTCCTTCCAATTTATTGACATGATCCTCTCTTCCTCTGACCAAAGGCCCAAAGCGGCTTCGGAGCCCAGGTGCGCGCCCCAACCTTGATCCCATGCGTCTGACCAAAACATTAGGTCCGGTGGAACTGAAAGAAGAGATGTCCCTGACTTGAGGCGGTGAACTTGCATCCACCAACGGAGATCCTTCCGACATTGTGGAGAGGAGGCGACTATCGTGTCCTCAGACACGAAATCCCAAGACTGGCGAAGTGTCGACTGAAGGGACCTCATTCTGAGACGACCTCCAGGAACCAGTTGGATGAGGGAAGACAAATGGCCCAGGAGAGTCCTCCAAAGAGAAACTGGTTGCATTACGGAGGACAAAAATTCTTCGACCAGACTTAGAAGCTTGTCTATCCATTTTGGAGTGGGAGAAGCCCTCAAAATCTGGGAATTCAAAACAATCCCCAGATAAGTCATGATCTGGCAAGGGATTAGATTGGACTTGTCGAAGTTGATACGAATGCCCAACTCGACACAAAGAGACAGAACTATCTCCCTCGACCGGAGACATTTCTCTAGAGATTCGGCCTGGACTAACCAATCGTCCAGATACCGAAGCATCCTTACATTTAACTGATGCAGAATAGCCGAAACAGGAGCCATCACCCGAGAAAAGACCTGTGGAGCAGTGGTGAGGCCGAAACAAAGGGTCTTGAACTGGAAAACTCCCGAATCTGTGAAAAACAAAAGGTAAGGTCTGCTCTTCGGATGGATGGGGATTTGCAGATAAGCATCCTGCAGATCGATGGAAATCATCCAGTCCCCCATCCTGACAGATGAAAGAACAGTCTGAACCGTCTCCATCCAGAACTTGGACTTTAGAATGAATTTGTTCAAAACCGAAAGATCTATGATGGGGCGCCAGGCACCCAAGGCCTTTAGAACTAAAAACACCTGTGAGTAAAACCTGGGAGAAGGAGGAGCTCGCTCTATGGCATCCTTCTCCAAGAGAGCTGAAAGCTCCTTCTCCAAGGCTTGACCCCTGATTGAGTGAGGGGAATAACTGCTGACCAATGGCGAGAGAGACAAGCTCCTACTGCGGTCTCCGGGCCATGTAATGACTCCTACTTCCGAAAATTCTTACGCAGAGGCAAGGAAGAAGAAGAAGAAGAAGAAGAAGGTCCTCCTGGAGGTTGAGCTCTTCCCCTGCCCTTAGAGCCATGCCAAGAACCTCTCCCGCGTTTCAAAGAGTGAGCACCAGAGGAGGAGGCTGAGGCGCCAGAAACCTGAGATGTGCTCTGGAAAAACGAGCCAGGA
Organism: Macrobrachium nipponense; assembly: GCF_015104395.2. NCBI lineage: Eukaryota > Metazoa > Arthropoda > Malacostraca > Decapoda > Palaemonidae > Macrobrachium > Macrobrachium nipponense. The sequence goes on along the minus strand of NC_061098.1, from coordinate 106,977 downwards.
GGAGGTTGTTGGGCTGGAGCAGAAGGTATGGATCTGGCACTAAACTTACGCTTACTCCTTGAAGGAATGGGAGGAAGACCAGAGGAAAAAGCCCTTGATGAGGCCCAGTGAGCTTGGGAAGAGGCATCACCTTGATGTCCCTTCAAAACCTCAAAAAGCACAGACATATCAAATAGGGAATCACCAAAAGGAGAAGAGGACAACAAACGGTTTCTCTGAATCTCCAATACAAGGGAGGGTAATTGCGACAAATACAGGCTACGCCTTAGAGAAACAAGAAAGGCCTGCATTGAAGCGGCAAGCTCGTTCTGATGTACAGAAGCGATTGAAATAGACGAGCAGAATTTCTCAAAAAGAGGAGCATCGGGAGTAACAAATCCGGAGTCCTTGATATACATTAAAAGACCTCCGAGGACCCACATATTGAAGGATTGAGCTTCTTGTAAGGGGCTCATAACAGACTCCATGGCAATAATGTCTTCGATTGAGACCGAGACCAAAGCCTTGGAAAGCAAAGGTTGACCCGAAAGTCGGACAAAATCAGGATTTGGTTTGGGGGTCAAGAGAATGAAGTATCATCCACCACCTGATAAACTCCTCTCTAGTGTCCTAGAAGAGAAGAGAGCTTCCTCTTCCCTTCTCCGATCACCTTCGAAAGTTTAACAGCGACGTCCGCCCTCACTCTCGCGAACCTCTGAGCAAAGCGAAAACTTAAAAATTCCTGCGACTGGGAAGGACCGTCAAGAAAAATCCCTTCTGTAATACAACGAGGCGGAGGCTGCATCTGCTCTTTAGGCCTCACCTGAGGAAGAAGACTCAAAATTAAATAAAAAAGTTTCTTGAACTCGACATCATGACCGCCGTTCAAAGAAACATCAATATCATACGAATCCACGTCATCATTGTCAGGTCCTAACTGAGAAACTTCCCCCAAAGAAAGATCCTGAAGACTAGCTATCTTAGGTCTAACACTAATACCCCTTCCCCCTTCTCCTAATAAACGCCCTTTGGCACTGTTACAAGACTAACAGGGGACACATTGGGTAAAGAATCATCAGGCACCTGCCCGGACCGGATCCCCAATAGGCCTTCGCCACGACGGGGTTCACAAGGCGGGGTATCTGTCGCACCGTTACCCATGGTGCTGTCAACAGGTACCTGACGAGGAGCTGAAAATGAATCTAAAAGAGTGTTAGACATTCTAATAAAAGCTTCTTCAAAATTTTCTGACAGCTTGTTAAACTTGGCTGAAATGTCTCTATCTAAACTAAGCTGTAATTTTTCAAACTTTTGTTTCCAACTAGTTTCCATCGCCAAAAACTGAATCAACATCAGAAATGACTTCACTATTTACCGGTTGTACAGGTGGCAAAGCATCAATTAATTCGGAATCGGAATCACACGATACCGAAACCGAAGAGCCAGAACCATGAGCGCACAAATCAAGGAAATCATTAGATACAGGTCTAGCTACCGATTTCTTTTTCTCCTTAATAAATCTGTTACGCTGCAAGATTCTTTGATGTTTCATATAGGCTAAGTCGTCAAGTCTTCGTCAGACCAAGGCTTACATAAGTCACAATGAGAAGTCAAGTCACAAACCTGTCCATGACAAAAGCTACAAATGTCATGGGGTTCATACTCCCTGCTACTCATCCTTGTCCCACAAGTCGGGTAATTCCTGATGTTGCTGGCAGAAGGAAGCATTGAATTATCTTGGCAATTCACTGGACTGTTGGACAGGTCACGTAATTCCAGGTCGCACAAAAATTCATAATATAATATAAATACCACAATAGAAATAAAAGTTAATTCACTATTTCGTGGATGTAATACGTGAGTGGTAATTAACATAAAGTCGCGTTAACAATTAACGAGAGCTTTAAAGGCACAAAAAGGTTTAGGAAATTTATAAAGAGCGGCCGTGATGTAAAAAAACACGAGTGCTCGTTAACAACTGATTTTCAAGGGAAGGTTTTGTAACTGTCAACGGCAGTGTTGCCAACTGGCGGACAGAATAGGAGGTAACAGGGCTGCCAATGTGGTAAATTTTGGTGCGGTTTTTGGGGATTTAGGGCTAGATAAATTATATTAAGGTAATGTTTATTAATCTGGTTGTTCCCAAAACATTAGCACTGGAGAGGCGCTCAAACCTCTCTGTGCTATCCATCCTGAACAGATTGACATAAGTTCAGTAAGATCCTAAGATTGAACCAAAAAAATAGTCTCTCGGGTTCAAACTCTGAGGAGTAGACCCCATAGAATTCATATTATTTCCTTGTTCATTCTGGTATAACCAGGAAGTAAAGGGGAAGAAGAGAGGAGGATTGACTTTCTTGCCCGCTCCTCTCTAAACTTGCGATGCTCTCACTCTGTTAAACGAAGCATTCATTTTCTACAATCGTTTTGTTCACGCAAACGCAAGCGAAAGTTGACTGTAGTTAAATGCAGTAAAAGCTAGTGAGAACTTGCCACGTCTGGCTACGCATCTATCTTCTCCATGATTGAATCGCACAAAGAGGAATACACAGAGGACCTCCTATCTCCATCAAATGCATTGTCCTGAGGAACAACGACATTGATCTTGGCACCTGAAGAAGAGCCATTCCTGGCTTTCACAGGTGAGTCTGAGCCACCAACGTGGCTAGGTCCCTTCTCTCATCTTGCGCCACTATCGTGATGGAGAGAAGACTACCTATCATTGACTGTGGATGTACGACAACCACCCCCGGGGGTTGTACACTCGGAGAGTCCCGTACACGATTATACCTGACACAGCCCCGGTTCCATGAGCAGCGCCCTTGGAACCAGAGACAGGAGAACGAACCTGGGTTTGAACTCATGGGGCTCGAGAGACAATATTTTGGGAACAGCATCCAGGTTCCTGCTCCAGAAGAAGCAGGTGATCCGAAGAGACAACCAATTGCTTCCTCCCCTTGGAGAATACCTTCCACTTCTTAGGAAGTGGAACCTTTTGAAGAGGGAAGTTAGGAGGCGTCAGATGATAAAGACGAAAGATGATGACCCCGTGAAAACTCGCTGCAACACGGGAAGGGAGGGTGCTATGTCATGGCAAGGAACCACACCAATCAAAAGCAGAGAGTTCATTGGTAGAGACAAGTCGAGTGAGCTGAGCAGATCACCACTACATAATTATGAGTGGTAATCGTCAACAATGTACTATCACTTCTTCCCAATTAAATGTTCTCCTTCGAGGTCGAAGCTCTGAAAAGAAGAATAAAGAGGGATTCTGTGTCTCTTCTCCTACGTGTTCAGACCCTCAGATCCAATACATGAGGACGGTGCTTGACCATTCACCTGGAAGGTATTGCATGCAGTTCCAAGCTCTCCATAACTCCAAACCAGACTGAGGAGTGAACTCATCTGTACTGGTAAAGGCTCATCTCGCTATCCAAGCACTCATAATAGTTAGCACTCGGCGAGTGTTAGAATTCATAAGAATTTCCACCATCGGCGAGAAAACCCGACTCTCGTAAGACAATAATCGGGCGAGCCTTGTCTTGCCCTGGTACTTGGCAATACTATGATGAAGTCGAGCACTCAGCGAGCACCAGCGAAACCAAGGGATCCAGGCACTTGGCGAGACTCCCAATTATTGTAATACTTGTTGGAAATGCCTGCTACCTGAGTGTTTGGAAATCACAAAAAACCAAATCACGCCCAATTTTCATAATAACAGTTACCAGGGATGTCTCTCGCCCGAGTTTGGAAATTATAGAAAACCACAACACTCCAAGAAAGCCAGAAATTCCAAGGAATTCGAGCATTCAGCGAGATTCCCAAGTATTGTAGTAACAATTATCAGGAATTCTTCTCTCGCCCAAGTGTTTGCAGATCATAGAAGACCAAAACACTCAGAGAGTGCTAGAAATTCTAAAGAATTTAAGCACTTGGCAAAGCCCCGAATTTCGTCAACTGATCATCGGCGTGGAGGCCCCTCCTCGACTCCCGTATAAATTGAGGAGGAACAGGCATAAAAATCAGTCTGAAATGCAAATCATTCAAGACTGGAATGCGAGTACAATTCAACAGAATATACACTCGAGGCTCCCAAAACACAAGAACCCATAGGGGACTGCAAATTGAAATTTGTCCATAAACAGAAAAAGCCAGGGAGACATAGTCTACAGATTTGACATAAGA
>NC_061098.1:66454-102313 GCF_015104395.2 Macrobrachium nipponense | reverse complement strand
TTAAAGCTGACAATTGGTCTTGAAGAGACACAAGAATATTCTTCGTTGGTGAAGAAAACTAGAGGAGGTGAAGGGCTGAACCTGCGAGAAGACGAGGGCCGAGGGGACGCCTCCTTCCTTCTCACAGGTACAGCTACCTGCCTCTCGGAAGCGCGAGAGAAGCGCTTCTCAGCGTCGTCCTCAGACGACGTCCTACCTCTCTTCTGTGGAGGAAACGCGTCATACGACGCAGGTGAAGACCGCAACGATAACGGAAAGAGAGGACGTGAAGCGTCCTCCCTCGGAAAAGTCCTTTTCAACGGACGCGAGTCTCTCCGAGCGCTCCACCCTTGCGCGAGGGCGCCTCGGAGGACGAAAAACAGTCCTTAAGGATGTGAGCCTGTGCACGCTCCTTGGCAGCCTGGGAACTAACAACAGGTCCTGCCGAAGGGACGCCAGATCGGTGGGGAGCCCCCGTAACCCTCTTGCGGCTTTCGACATACCCACTCCCCGAGTCCTGGGAGTCCGACAGAGGTCTAGGCCTAGAGGCATTATGGGGCCGATCTGACGCCCCCTCCACAACACTAGGGGCACGATCACACACCTTACTTGAGCCGGTTTCTAAGGCCAACACTTTGGACTCTAGAGTGCGTAACGACTCTAGAATCAGAGAAAGGGCATTACCTTCTCCAGACACAGAATCAGGGCCCGCAGGCAACAACACAGGATTAGGTGAAGCAAATTTCTACGGTGTTAATACAGGTGAAATGTACTTCCCTACCTTTCGAAGAACCGCTCTTGGAGGAAGCCCTCCTGATCCTATCGCGTTCCAATTTACGCCGATAGGACTCATACACCTTCCATCCATCATCGGTCAAACCTTTGCATTCATTGCACCGATCATCCAACAAACAAACATGCCCCCTACACCCCATACATACTGTGTGGGGATCTACCGATGATTTAGGTAGCCTCACCTTGCAATCACTCTTCACACACACTCTGAAACTCACTGAACTTGATCCAGACATCACGTTCACAGAAAAGCCAATCCAAAATAAAAAAACAGTCCACTATCGCGTATGCCAATCCAACAATCCAGAATCAATAACCAAAAGTCAATCCAGATACTTAGAACGAGTCAATCCAAAAATCCTAGGCGGAGGTCTGTAAACAATTGTTTACCGACCGGCGACAGAAAAAATATGAATAGAAAATGGGAATGGTTCCTGATATCCGCCTCCCAGCGGCGGGAATGGGTACTACCACCTGGCCGCCCACTACGTGTGCCGCGAGTTTTGAAATTCTGTCGGACTTCGGAGAATACAGCTATATATATATCTGTCAGGTAAGTTGCATGAACAAAATGATATTGTAATGATACAATCAAGTTTGTTCATACTTACCTGGCAGATATATATATAGCTGATAATTCCGACGACCGACAGAATTTAAAACTTACGACACACGTAGTGGGAGTCAGGTGGTTAGTACCCATTCCCGCCGCTGGGAGGGGGGTATCAGGAACCATTCCCATTTTCTATTCATAATTTTTATTTCCACTGTCTCCTGAGGGGAGGTGGGCGGGTAATTAATTATATATATCTGCCAGGTAAGTATGAACAAACTTAATTGTATCATTACAATATCATTTTGTTCATGCAACTTACCTGTCAGATATATATATAGCTGAATCCCACCTTTGGTGGTGGGAGAGACAGAATAGAGGATTTAGGAAACACATATGTGCAGATATTTGATATCTTGGTTCCTTACCTGTTAGCATAGCTGGCTTCGTGATTACTGCCATGTAAGTCTGCTTGTGCTACTAGAGTTGCCAGCAAGGTAGAGACCTATGAAGCTGGTGCACTCCAGATGATATGCTCAACAGGGGCGAGACCACGACGTGACTAGACCATGGACCATACTAATGAGGGCAACGAGACAAAAATACAACCACCTGGCTTAGTTTACCAAAAGGTATCCCACTCAACTAAGCTAATGGAAGGGAGACCCGCCCCAGGCGGTCACCCCACAACCATAAAACACAAGTTAAAAACCCCCCCTAATCCCTAAAGGATAGGATGAGTGTTACCTCCTGCCCCCAAAACAGTGTCTCCAGCAATGTATGGTCCGAGGGAGAAGCAATTTTCGTATGTCACTTTCACCTCCCGCAGGTAGTGTGAAGCGAACACCGAATTACTTCTCCAAAATGTGGCATTCAAAATATCTTTGAGTGCCATATTTTTGTGAAAAGCTACCGAAGTAGCAATAGCTCTCACCTCGTGAGCTTTCACTTCAGAAGCTTCAAATCACTATCACTGCACTTATCATGAGCTTCTTTAATCGTACTTCTGATGAAGAAACGCCAGTGCGTTCTTCGACATAGGAAGATCAGGCTTCCTCACTGAACACCACAAATTGTCAGACGAACCTCTGCAAGCTTTAGTTCTCTGCAGATAGAACTTTAGAGCCCTGACAGGACACAGGAATCTCTCACATTCATTTCCCACTATTTCTGACAACCCTTTGATTTCAAAGGTCCTCGGCCCACGGGTTGGAAGGATTCTCGTTCTTTGCTAAGAACGCAGGACTTAAAGAACAAATCGCATTATTGTCCAAAACCCAACCCTCTGCTTGCTAATGGCCTGGATTTCGCTAACCCTCTTCGCCGTCGCCAGAGCGGTTAGGAAGATCGTTTTCTTCGTCAGATTCCTCAGAGAAACTGATGAAGCGGTTCGAAGTGACTTGACATAAAAACTTGAGCACCACATCCAAGTTCCACGAGGGTACTTTAGGCTGGATGACCTTCTTAGTCTCGAAAGATCTAATGAGATCATGAAGGTCTTTATTATTAGTCAAATCGAGTCCTCTGTGCCCTGAAGACTACAGAAAGCACGCTCCTGTAGCCTTTAAATAGTTGGAAACAGCTAAACTTCATTCCTCTCTCAGATAAAGAAGGAAGTCAGCTATCTGGCTCACAGAGGTTGTGGTGGAGGAAATGCCTTCTTCCTGCGCCAGATCTGAAGACAGCCCACTTCGATTGGTACAGAGCGATTGAGGAGGGCCTCCTTGCAGTGGCAATCGCCTTCGCCACAGGTCTTGAAAAACCCCTCGCTCTGTGGCCAACTTCTTGATAGTCTGAACGCAGTCAGACTCAGAGCGGGGAGGTTTTTGTGGTACCTCTCGAAGTGGGGCTGTCTGAGTAGATCTTTCCTTAAGGGCAGAGTCCTCGGAAAGTCTACCAAGAAGGACATCACCTCTGTGAACCAGTCAGCTGCTGGCCAGAAGGGGGCGATGAGTGTCATCCTCGCTCCTTCCGATGCCGCGAACTTCCTCATCACTTCCCGAGGATCTTGAGCGGGGAAAAGCATATATGTCTAGACCCGACCAACTCCAAAGTAGGGCGTCTACTGCGACTGCTCCCGGGTCCAGAACTGGGGAGCAATACAGCTGAAGTCTTTTCGTCCTGGAAGTTGCGAAGACAATCCACCTGCGGACAACCCACCCCACAGGTTCCACAGCGACTGGCAAACCTCCTGGCGAAGGGTCCACTCTGTCGGCAAAAGCTGTCCTCGTCGACTGAGAAGGTCCGCTCGAACATTCTGTACTCCCGACACGAACCTTGTCAGGATAGTGACAGTCTTGCGCTTTCGCCCATAAAAGGAGTTCCTTTGCGATGGCAAACAGAGAAGGCGAGTGAGTTCCCCCTTGATTTCTTATGTATGCCAGTGCTGTGGTGTTGTCCGAGTTGACCTGAATGACTTTGCCGGATATTTCCTCCTGGAAGAACCTGAGCGCCAGGTAAATCGCTGACAGCTCTTTCAGATTGATGTGCCAGGACACCTGTTCCCCTCTCCAGTGCCTGACACTTCTTTCCCTCCTAGTGTTGCTCCCAACCCGTGGACGACGCGTCGGAAAACAACACTAGGTCGGGGTTCCGAAGTTTTGAGAGAGAGCCCTTCTGCGAGCTTCCGTGGATCTGACCACCAACTTAGGTGATCCTTCACCTCTCTCGTTAAACACAAGATCGCCTCCAGATTTGTTTGTTCTTCCAAATTGTTGGCTAGGAAGAATTGAAGAGGTCTGAGGTGCAACCTTCCCAGAGAAACAAACTTCTCCAGTGAGGAAATGGTCCCCAGCAGACTCATCCATTCCCTCACCGAGCATGTTTCCTTCCCCAGAAAGGTCGCCACTTTTTCCAAGCATTGAAGTTGTCGCCCCTGGGACGGAAAAAGCCCGAAAAGCCACTGAGTCCATCTGAATCCCCAGATAGACTAAGGATTGAGAAGGAGGTCAAATGTGACTTTTCGAGGTTTACCAGAAGCCCCAGGGGACTTCGCTAACGACATGGTCGTGTGCAGGTCTCCAGACACCGGTCTCGCGATGAAGCTCGAATAAGCCAGTCGTCTAGGTAGAGAGAGATCCTTATATCTCAGATGAAGCAGCCTTGCCACGTTCTTCATCAGAATAGTGAAAACCATCGGCGCTGTGGTCAGACCGAAGCAAAGTGCCCTGAATTGGAATACCTTCCCCTTCAGGACAAATCGCAAGTATTCACCTTGATTGGGGATGGATGGGGACGTGGAAAATACGGCGTCTTGGAGGTCTAGTGAGACCATCCAATACCCCGGTCTCAAAGCTGACAGCACAGATTGAGGCGTCTCCATCTTGAATTTTTTCTTTGTGACGAAGAGGTTTAGGCTGCTGACATCGAGGACGGGTCGCCACCCCCCGATTGTTTCGGCACTAGGAACAGACGGTTGTAAAAGCCTGGAGATTCCAGGTCGAAGACCTGTTCCACCGCTTGCTTCTTGATCATTGTTCTAGCAGATCGAAAAGCACTTTCTGTTTCTCTCCTCGATACGAGGGAGACAAATCCTTTGGTGTTGAGGATAGCGGGGGTGACTTCAAGAACGGAATCCTGTATCCCTTCCTCACAATATCTAGCGACCAAGGATCGGCATCTCTCTCTTCCCAGGCTTTCGCGAAAAGAAGAAGCCTGGCTCCTACCGGCGTCTGAAGGACTTCCAAATCACTTCCTACTCTTGACGGAGCAGGGGTTTTCCCTCTGGAAGAGCCTCTTCCTCGAGAGGCTGTTTTCGAGGAAGATCCAGTACGAAAGGGCTTCGGTTTCTTGGTAAAAGAAACGCAGAAGAGGAAGCAGCTGCTGGTCTTCTAGAAGACTGAGCCAGAAGATCTTGCGTTGCCTTCTCCTGAAGGCTCGATGCTATGTCCTTAACCATAGTCTGGGGGAAGAGATGGTCTGAAAATGGAGCGAAGAGCAAGTCCGCCTTTTGCGCTGGAGAGACGGATTTGGCTGTGAAGTTACAGAAGAGTGCTCTCTTCTTGAGAATCCCCGAGCTAAAGTGAGTAGCCAACTCCTCAGAACCATCCCTGACGGCCTTGTCCATACAAGAAAGTACACTGGACAGCTCCCCCAGACTAATGGTATCAGAACTCCTTGACTGGCATCCAAAACTCCAAAGCACCAGTCGAGAAAGTTGAGACCTCTAGAGTCCTGAAGAGGCCTTTTAGATGGAAGTCGAACTCGTTATGGGTCCAAGTGACTTTTGATGAAGACAGAAGGGCTCTTCTGGAAGCGTCCACGATGCTCCCGAAATCACCCTGAGCAGAGGCTGGTAGTTTAACACCTACGTCCTCTCCCGTCTCGTACCACATGCCTCCTTTACCGCAGAGTCTTGATGGCGGTAAAGCCAAAGAGGACTTTCCTGACGCTTTCCTCTTCTCCATCCAATCATGGATTTTCCGGAACGCTTGCTTCGTGGAAAGCGACTTCTTCATTTTAACGAACCCCGATGCCTTCGATGCTTTAAAAGAAGAAAATTGAGAAGGGGGAGTACGAGGGGCTTCAGGTTGGAAAGTTTCTCCAAACTCCGACTGTAGAAGACGCATCAAAACTTTATAGTCCGATGAGACAGGAGCTGGCTGCTGCTCTTCCTCTGCTTCGACTAAATCATCGCTAACTCCTTCCTCAGAAACTGGAGAAGTTGGAGGTAATCCTGAAGAAAAATGACGAACAGGTAGGGTTCCCTCTTCCACCTGAACTTGCGTTGGTGAGGAACTGGCGTCCACCAGCGCGCGCTTGGCGTCCGAAGCCACACGTTTGGCGCCGACAGGTGCGCGCTCGACATCTACTAATGCACGCCTGGCGTTCACTGGCGCACACCGAGCGTCCACTAGTGCACGCTTGGCGTCCACTGGCGCGCGCCGAGCGGCCACCAGCACGCGGCCGCCGTCCACTGGTGCACGTTTATCAACAACAGGTGCGCGTTTGGCGGCAACGGAAGCTCGCTCCACTTGCACAGAAGCGCGCTCAGCGTCCACAGCTCGCTTACGAACATTCGAAGACGTGCGAGCGGGAGAAATCTCATCCTGAGAGCGAGAAACAAACTTCTCACCTCCTCTAGAGAGCTACTGGGGAGCAGAACGAACTCTAGAGGGAGACTCGAACGAAGAGAGAGGCGAGCGAGGAGAAAGAGAAGGTCTTGACTTCTTCACAGGAAGCTTCTCGTCCTTTCTACGACGCGAAGAGACTCTCTAGAAGCAAGAACGTCCTGAAGTTGTTGCTGCAGTGACTGAAGCATCCTCTTGGTTGGCGAAATCTTCCTGCTCTGGGGAGGGACTGTATCTGGTGAGCAGGAGAGCGGCGAGGGGACGCCTCCCTCCTCCTCCCAGGCACGGCCTCCTCCCGAGCTCTAGAGTGACTGTATCGCTCGCACGAACTACTCGAATCCAGGTCCGAAGACTCTCTACGCCTTTTCTGCGGCGGAAAAGCAGCGAACGCACTGTCAGGAGAAGATCGCAGTTCCGGAGAATTAGGACGTGAAGCGTCACCAACACGCGCCGTCCTTTTCAGCGGATGGGAAGCACCGTGAGAACTCCACCCTTTACGTGGGGATGAAGCCATCCGATTGACCCCCTAAAAAAAAACAAAAAAAAAAAACGTCGAAAACACTCCTTGAGGAGACGTCACGCGCACGCTCCCTGGCAGTCTGGGGATTTTCATCAGTAACCTGCCGAAGGCACGCCAGATCGGTGGGGGTTCCTTGTAACCCTCCTTCGGCTTTCGACATGCTCCCTCCCCGGGTCCTGGGAGTCAAGCAGAGGTCCAGGCCTAGAGGCGAAACGAGGCCGATCTGACGCACCCTCCACTAACACAAGGGGTATCACTGCACTTCTGCACATCACTTTTGCTCTCAAGAGCCAACACTTTTGATTCTAAATTTCGAATCGACTCCAAAAATTAAGGACAAAAGTATTACTCTCTACTGACACTGCTTCAGGGCCCGGAGGCAACACTACAGGGTTAGGAGCATTAACAGAAGGAGGGTTAACAGGAGAAACATTAATTTCTTGCACACCTGAAACACTCCTGGAGGAAGACCTCCTTAACCTATCCTTTTCTAGTTTCCTAAGATAGGTCTCATACGCCTTCCACTCAGAATCTGTTAATCTTTCGCACTCCTTGCAACGGCTTTCATACACACATTCATGCTCCCTGCAACCTTACCATACCGTATGTGGGTCTACTGAAGTTTTCAGTAGCCTACCTCTACAATCAGTCCTAGAGCAAAATCTAGCGCTAGCTGTACTAGACCCTGACATATACCAAGAGAAATCCAAACCAAAATCAAATCAATCCATAATAACGTGTGCCTAGCCACCGATCCAAGTCAATTAATCCAAAAAAAGAACCAAAAGGGATACTCAAGTAGCCAAAAGTTTCCAAAATCCAGACGGAGGTGCTGTAAACAGATGTTCACAACACCGGCGACAGAAAAAAATTATGAATAGAAAATGGGAATGGTTCCTGTTACCCACCTCCCAGCGGCGGGAATGGGTACTAACCACCTGACTCCCACTACGTGTATCGTAAGTTTTAAATTCTGTCGGTCGTCGGAATTATCAGCTATATATATATCTGACAGGTAAGTTTGCATGAACAAACCATGCTTTCATTTCAAAATGCACTAAAAGTATAAAATAAAACTTTCTTTGATCCACAATATTCATAGTTACTTACCCCTAATCATAAAAGCCTGGGCATGTACTTTCCCAACTTCCATACAATTCTATATGGGCATATATAAATTCAGAAATTTTAAATAAAAGCATGAAATATTTAAACAAAAGAAAATTATAGAATGAAAGTCTCAAGAAACTGAAAAGAATACAAACTAATCAGAAAAGAAACATTGCAAACTTCCCAAAGAGAGATTGGCAGAAATATCATTATTATTATATATATATTAGTAAGTTCACCAGACCACTGAGTTGACAGTCTCAGCTCTCAGGGCTGAACAAAAATTTGTTCCTAGTGATACATACAAGATCTTATTTAATACAGCTGACCCCATATTCACAAGGGTTAGGGAACACAACCACAGCCACCTATAGAGGAGGCCTGGTCACTGGATTGTGACATAGGCAGCTTGAGTCCATACCCACAGCTGTGCGCAACCTCAACCATAGTAATTGCTACTGTTTGTTTCCAATATGATCAAGGAAATCCCAGAGTTAAGTTGTCTTATTATCATTGTCTTTCTATTCTTCAATAGCTTCCTTATTGTTAATAGCATTTTGTCTATGAAATGTTTGAAGTTTTTCAATATCTGTTGTAATCAAAACAGGGATAGGAAAGTGGTTTCTATATTAAGACACATTTATTCAGCAAAAATAAAGCACAAAGGAAAACTAAATCTGTTATTACAGAAGGAAGTAATGAAAATAATAACAATAATCATGATTATAAAAATACCATTCTTCTTCTTCCCAGCTTTTTCCCATTTTTATATGGGGTCGCCGTTTCGGATGAGCCGTTTCCATCTATTTCTATCTTGCGCTTCTGCCTCATCAATTCCCTTCTCATGTAAATCTCCTCTCACACAGTCCTTCCATCTCTTTCTTGGTCTCCCTCTCTTTCTTCTTCCTTGCACCTCCACTCCCATAGTATGTCTCCCAGCGTGGTCCTCATCTCTCCTCAAACAGGTGTCCATACCATCTCAGCCCTCCCCTCCTGCACTTTCTTTGATACTTCCCCACCCCTTAGTTGATCCCCCTTATGTAGTCATTTCTGATCCTATCCACTCTTGTTACCCCAGACAATCCACCTAAGCATTCTCATTTCTGCCACATCCATCTTCTTCTGCTCTGCTTTTCTCATGCTTGCTGTTTCCGTACCATACAGCATTGCTGTTCTTACCACCGTCTTGTGAAATTTTCCTTTTAACCTAAGCGGCACTCTTTTGTCACAAAGAACTCCCGAGGCCGCTCTCCAGTTGTTCCAGCCTGCCTGTACCCGATGTTTTACTTCTTCTTCCATACTTCCTCCAGCGTTAACAAAAGATCCCAATACTTAAACTTATCAACTCTCCTTATTTGCTCTCCACCAAGCTGAATACTTTCTCTATCATCCCCCTCAGTGGTGGTACACATATATTCTGTCTTGGATCTACTATTCTCATTCCTCTGTCCTCCAGTACTTGTCTCCATCTTTCCAATTTCACTTCCAGATCTTCCCTGCTCTCTGCACACAGAACAATATCATCCGCATACAATATGTTCCATGGTACTGTCTCCTTACTTCCTCTATTAAACATCCATCACTATGTTAAAGATAAATGCGGCTCAGAGCCGACCCCTGGTGTAATCCTACTCTCACCTCAAAACCTTCTGTCTCCCCAACACTGCTCCTCACTCTGGTAAATACATTCCGGTACATCTCTTGTATCAATCGCACATACTTCTCTGGCACCATCTTCTCCCTCAGGCTCCTCCATACCTTCTTGTCTGCGGGGACTCTGTCATAAGCCTTTTCAAGGTCAATGAATACCATATGTAGGTCCCTTTGTCTTTCCCCAAATTTCTCCATTATTTGCCTCAGACAAAATATACCATCTGTTGTTCCCCTTCCCTTCATAAATCCCATCTGCTCTTTACCTATTTGTACTTCTTCTCTCAGTCTAGCATCTATCATCCTTTCCAGTATCTTCAAAGTGTGGGTTGGGACATCAATTTAATGCCCCTATAATTACCACACTCTTGGACATCGCCTTTCCCTTTAAAAATGCGGGATCAATATACTCCCACGCCACTCATTTGGTATCTTTTCCTGTTCATTATAAAAATACCATTGTTGAGAAAATATATTAACGGGCAATGTAAGTTAAAGTTTGCAACTTTTTTTTTCTTCACTTCTACCATGGGCCAATGAGTCTTTAAATGTTGACCTAATGTTATTCAACATGAAAACGAATGAGTTGGTTCCCAGCACGGATAAGAGGGATTAAATCATGCTAAGTACCTAGTGGTTAAGACCTAAAGATGTCTGTGAATGAAATGAAGGCGGTAAAGTGATTGTTATTAAAGACTTGCACGTAACTTAACTCCATACCTGGTAAGCTTCCTCATAAACCACTAAGAGTAGGCTATACAGTAATACATACCTTGAGATACAAGTATAATTCGGTCCTGGAACGAGCTCATAAGTCAATTTGCTCGTATCTCAATTCAATATTTCCCATATAAATTAACTGACAAAAATTTAATCCATTCCAACCCTCTAAGAACACCCAAATTAATTATAATAACATTGGAAAAATCATGTTTTTAACTGCTATACTGTATAGACATACTGTACACACACACACACACACAAAATGACATAATAAATGATTACTGTGATATAAAATAAAATGTGGTTTTATTATGGGTTCTTACCTCCCAGACAAACAATAGCAGCTAACGGCGGTGTGTGCGGAGGAAGAGGGATGGAGAAAGGGAGGGACAGAGAGTTGGACAGTACCGTATTTAATACTGTTCCTTACACATAGAGTAACACTTAAACTTGAAATTAACTTAACTGAACTTAGCTTAATTTTTAAAAAAGGGATTTTGACGTAGGAAAAATCTATTTCTGGGTGATTGGCTCGTGTCGCCCTATGAAAATATCCTTAAGTCATTATTTCTAGTAAAATTAATCTAAATTACCAGAGAAAAACAAAATTAAGAAAATGTCAGTAAAACTGACTCGCTCACTCTATAAAAGAAGTGTCGGTATGTGAATATAGGCGAGTGGGATCACTACCACGAGTCATTCACCATTTAGACCTTCCAACATAAAATCCCCACCAGAGAGAGCTGATACTAAAGGGTGATGCGGCCGCTACTACTACTACTACCGACGCCACGGACAGCAGGCCCCTAGCCCGGTACGGTCCATCCTTAATCTATGAACATCTTGTCCTGCAGGGTGGGTAAAAGAAAACAGGGTGGGTTTCATAGGGCGACACAAGCCAATCACCCAGAAATAGATTTTTCCTACGTCAAAATCCCTTTTCTCTTGGGCTCAGCTCGTGTCGGCCTCTGAAATAGTACCAGAGAAACAGACAAGATGGGAATAAGGATTGAAAATCCCAATAGTAAAAAAAGAGATATATAATATAAGTGAATCAGGGACATTACAGTATACAAACAAAGTACTTAAGCTAACTTATCCTAACAATGATATGATAAAGAAAGCAATCAATTATAAAGTACTTAAATTAACTTTATATTGACTAGTAACACATAATAATGTAATGGCAAAACAATAAAGAATGATTCACTTAATTAAGATATTTACAAAATATACAAACACATTGTGTTTCTACCCTAGCATAAAAATAAGGGTAGAAACACTGAAGTACATCATATGTACATAACGTGGATGTCCCTAGCAAAAAAATAAGGGACAATCCACCAATATGATTCTAGCGGCTAAGGCTAGAGTATTCCGAGTAGCATGGCAATAGGGTGAACCATGTTGGACGAGGTAGGTAGAAAGGAGACCTGGATCTATACTACAACTACTATGCAGTATCAGGAGAAACAATGTTTCCCGCTGCTACTGCAGAAAATTTTAAAGATTCCAAGGACTTTAGGTAATGACGTTAAAGACTGTCGGTGATTTCCATCCAGTATACTTTTTAAGATCCTCAAAGTTCATATGTTGGAAGTAATTAATTGAGGTGGCTACTCCTCTGATGTCATGTTTTGCTTTTGGAAATGAATCAGGATTGGCTTGTTTAATGAAGTAAAGGATCTGTTGTCTGATTCCTTTTACTGATAAAGTGCCACCTTTTTCTCTCATAAAGAGAGAACCTGAGGATCTTGAGGATGTACGAGATAGAAAGGCTCTTAAAGTTGATACTGGGCAGAGAGAAGGATCTTGCGGCGAAGGGGTGGGATGCCTTTCCAAGGAGCCCACCTTGCAAGGGGTGGGATCCTCATTTTAGCTAAAAAGCTACGATCCGGGGAAAGTAGAACTTCTCCTGAGGGGAGGAATTCCACATGACCCGCATCTCTGGATAGAGCCGACAGTTCTGAAATTCTGGCTCCTGAAGCCAGGCTTAATAAAAATAACGTCTTTCTAAGAAGCATTATGAATGTGCAAGACGAGTTGTCAGTATCTGAGGCTAGTTTGAGGACATCATTTAAGAACATGAAACTGCAGTAGGCCTTTGAGAAGGTCTAAGTCTAGCACAGGCTTTGGGAATAGACGTAAAGTAGATTCTGTTAGTCTATCTGGAAACCCAACTGAAAGATTTTCTTCAAAGCCGATTTATGAGTAGTAATAGTGCTAGCTGCTAAGCCTTTTTCAAAACAAGGACCTGAAAAAGGATATAGCTAAGTTAACTGTCATGGTTGTAGTGTTTGATTCTTTCAGGAAGGATGCTAATTTTTAACAGCTGAGTCATATTGTCTATAGTTGACTCTCTTTTATTCGATTCAGGAAGAGGATGTTTTGTGGATCAATGTTAGCATCTTTGTTAGCCGCAAACTTCATGAAGTCCAAAATAAAGTTAGGGTCCCTGAAGAATTCCTGAGGAAGCGAACACAGTCCTCATTTGTACTGATTACGACAGCTTGGATTGGGAATCCGTTGAGGTCGGAGACCAATTCCAGGAGCAGAGGATACCAGTTGCTTTTTGGCCAAGTCTGGAGCAATCAGAGCTACTAGTCCCTTGAAAGTCCTCAGCTTGCTCAAGACTTTCAAAAGAAGATTCACTGGAGGAAAAACATAAATTTTTCTCCATTGATTCCAATCTAACGACAGGGCGTCCGTGGCATAAGCCAGAGGGTCCAGGTTGGGGCCACATAGCAAGGGAGCTTGTGGTTCGCTTGTGAGGCGAAGAGATCTACTTGGAGACCTGGGACTCTCCGGCATATCCACTGGAATGACCCGTCGTCCAGGGACATTCAGATTCCAGAGGGACTGACCACGGGACAAAGCGTCTGCTATCACATTTCTTACCCCTGCCAGGTGAGTGGCGGACAGATGCCCATCTGTGTTTGTCTGCTAGCGCAAAGATGGCTATCATGGGACATGATTCACGTGTTTGGATTTGGACCCTCCTCTGTTGATGCAATGTACTACCACTGCACTGTCCAAAACTAGTCTTAGATGAGACTTCTTCGGGGGAAGGAGTCTCTTCAGGTAAGAAAATACTGCCATTGCTTCCAAGACGTTTATGTGAAGCTGGCGGAACTGAACTGACCAAGTCCCTGAACTTGCTTGAATTGAGAATATCCCCCCACCCGGACAGGGAGGCATCCGTGTGAATGGTTAACACTGGAACGGGGATATTGAAGGGGTACTAATTTGGCAAGGTTCTTCACTTTTGTCCATGGACGGAGCTGATTGCGAAGGATCTGTGGAATTACTGACAACCTTGTCTCCGAGATTTGGCGTTTGCTCTCGATCGCCAAACTCAATTTATATCTTTCAGCCTTGCTTTCAGGAGGATGTCTGTCACTGAGGCAAACTGAAGAGAACCTAGGATTCTTTCCTGGTTTCTCCTTGATGTTTGTTTGCATTTGAGAAATTGTTTCACAGACTTGGCATTTCTTTTCTTTTGACCACCGGAATTGACAGATTGTGGGAAGACAAATCCCATTGGATTCCTAGCCACTGAAAACGAGACTCCGGAGTGAGTCTGGATTTCGTTTTGTTTATCTGGAACCCCAGATGTTCCAGAAATTGAACTACCTTCTTTGTGGCTTTGAGACATTCCTCGACCGTTGGTGCCCAGATCAACCAATCGTCGAGGTATGCTGCTACCATTATCCCTTGAGTTCTCAACTGTTGAACTACCACTTCTGCTACTTTCGTGAATACCCTGGGGGCTACATTCAGACCGACATCACTTTGAATGAGAACGTCTGATTTCCTAGTTTGAAGCCTAGGAATGGACGGAAGTGTCTGGCTATAGGGATATGATAGTATGCGTCTGTAAGATCGATGGAGGTTTGTGACGGCCCACGGGGAAGTAAGGTCGTACCTGCGACATGGTGAGCATTTTGAACTTGTCGCAACAATGAAAGAGTTTAGCTTTGACAGTCTAAGATTACCCTTCTTTTTGTTGAGCCTTTCTTTGGCACGCTGAATAAGCGACCTTGAAATTTTAGATGCTTGACTCTCGCAATAGCTCCTTTCTGAAGGAGTTCCTCCGCATAATCTGTCAATTCCTTTGATGGTTCCTGATAGAATGATTTGATTGGAGGGGGATCTTTGATCCAACTCCAACCCAATCCTTTGGACACGATGCTCCGTGCCCATTTGCTGAACCCCCACCTGTGACGGAAGAGGAACAGCCTCCCTCCTACCTGGGGAGCCTCACTGTTGTTGAGCGGTTGACCTCCGCGCCCTCCTCTGAATTGTCTACCTCTTGCAGCTCTTCCTGTGCCACGCTGGCGAAAGTGGCCCCTCGCCCTGCTACCCCTAGAGAACCTATTAAAGGCTGGGTAGGCCTGGCTTTCGTACATAGAATTGAAGCCGGCGAGACTGCGTAGGAGGTTTTGACGGTTGACTCTGAGGAGACAACAGGAGGATGGGTTGAGTCTGTTTTGAAGTAGACGGCTGTCCCTGTTGAGTAACTGGGACGGCCTGAACAAACTGCTGTTGCTTCTGGTAAGGCTGGAACCTTCTTCCTGTCTTCTTAAGCTTCTTACCAGCAGCAGGGGCGGTCTCTTGTTTCCTCTTGGAAGAGATGCCCCATCTAGCCCTAAGGCTCTGGTTGAGCCTAGCAGCCTCGTGGTGCACCTCGTTCACAGAGGACTCTGGGAAGAGGTCCGCACCCCACATGCTGGAAGCCAGGAGTCTATTAGGCTCATGCCTGATAGTGGCCTCCTGCAAGACGTGCTTTCGGCAGTTTCCTCCTAGCTAGGAAGAAGTCGAAAGCATCAGCTTGGACTGTCTGGAGCCGAGATTTGGCCAGAATCTTGAATAAAGGTTCTGTGCCATAAGACAGGCAGCCATTTCTGTAATGATTAGGGAGTTATGGGACCTCCCAAATCTTGTTCGAGCATCGAACTCTGCCTGAATCAAGGTATCAGGCAGTCTTGGAAGCTTCTCGCCAAACTGGTCCATTGCGCAGTCTGGCTTAAGCTTACCAATCGAGAACGTGGCAGGCAATTTCTCCCACAATTCTCCAAAGCTGGGAAGAGCGGAGAAGTAGATTCCGCTTCCCTCAGCTGTGGCATGGGCTCGTCCTTGAGGACTGCCTGAAGAGTCGCTTCCACTATTTTGGTACGCGAACGGAAGAGAAGCCTCCTCCTCCGTAGCGAAAATAGTGAACGGACTCTTGAAACTTGGAGCTTAAGTGTTAGTACACTCCCAATCCTCAAGGCAGTGAACCCATTCCCGCTGTGCGTGATCCCTACTATACAGCACAGTCTCTCGGGAAATCTTGTCCTCTCTAGTGAGAGCAGCAACGGTCAGCCTAGCATACCCAATGAAAGGCTGAGTCAGTCCAGGAGGATAGAACTCGAAGTCCTCAATTCTTCGAGTTCCACACTCCGGGATAGAGATCATGCCGTCCTTGAAGGGGGCATAAGCGGCCACTCTCCATGGGTTATCCATGGAGAAGGCTGGTATGGGATTCGTAGGGAGGTAACTGCAAAATGCAGTACCTGCTACGGGGGAGCTTGGCTGAGGAACCTGACTAAGTCCAACAAAACGGTCCTCTTGTCTCTAACTCTGTTAGAGAGATCCTGAATGGATTGGCCAGACTGGTTGATGGTGTTTGACAGCTGCGCAAACATCTGTTCAAACCTAGACCCGAGGGCGGTCATCCTCGAGCCAACCATCTCTCCCACTTGCTGCATCACAACTGCCGAAAAGGTGGTGGGATCAAAGGAGCTCGGTCCCGCCACCCCAACAGGAGTTACCGGAGTGGATCCGGTGGATGCCGGAGAAGGCGTTGGCTCGGCTGGAGCGCGAGCCCTTCTCCTTAGAAGCCTTGCTCTAGAGCTCTTAGAGTAAGAAGAGCTCGGCTTTGCCTTCACCGCGTCAGCGTAGGAAGTCGTAGACTTCCTAGCTGAAGAAGACGACGACTTCTTAGAAGTCGTCTTATGGAGTCTTCTGTTCTCTCTGTCCCTTCACCTTCGGTGGGCAGAAAGAGCGGGAGAGCGGGCAGGGATCTCAGATCCCGTAAAGCCTTGGAAAGAGGCAGAAGAAAGGACAGGGAAGAAGATCCAGGAGCGCCAAGGAAAAGACCTTGGGCGCCGACACACCTACCTCAACCACAAATCCTCTGCCCCTACCGCCATAGGCTCGATGTTCAGGTCCAGGTTAGCCACATCTGGGACCGGCTCCTGCGTGGACAGACCCGAACGCCTGCTGCACCTCCTGCTGGATCGAAGCTATGAGAGGGGCTGCCGAGATGGGGTCAACATAGCCGGTCGACTTGCCACCGGGGAAGATCTGAACGGCCAGCTTCTTGTCCAGAATGTACGGCTGGCCCTTGGCGGTGTTCTTCCCGAAGCCGCCCACCCAAGCCTTTCATGTTGCCAAGGCGACTTCCTTCACGGCGGAGCCTGAAAGAGAAGGCGAAATGAAGCTTCTAGCGGCGGAGACAGGGGGTGTTGAACAAAGCTTAAAACTAAGTGTTATTAGTGATAAGACCAAGAAGTCTAAGAGTAGACTTACCCCCCCCAACAGCTGGACTAACAAGGTCGTAGCAGATGGTGCAAGCTTCTGGTGCCAGACGATCAGTCCATTGTGGGTGGTGGCACACGGGGCGTGAGTCCTACACTCCTCATGGGCGCAGGGGTCGTAGAGTGTTGCGTTGCAACCCGGGACCTGACAGTTGGTAGCCTGTAAGTGTAGAGATACATAGTATCAGGTGCACACTTACAGCCTAACAATTGCTCCGCTGCATGCCGGAGCGTGAAAGTTAGATTAAACCAGAGCCCCGCCATAATACGTGTGGTAACTAGGCGGTTGGAGTTTGTCTAAGGCTCGCCGGAGACAGGAAAAAAGATTCCAACCAGGAGTGGTGAGGAGCCATGAAACCACGACGGAGAACGACGGAGATGGCACACATAAATAAATTAAAACTAAAATTCACCGTAATATTACGGCAATAGTCCAGTATATATAGTAAGTATAAATTTTCCGTCTACTAGAAGAGTGCCCGGGTAAGGAGCGAGCTCTCTCCGGTAGCGGAAAAAAGGAATATAGTAGGCAAGCAACAGACCACTAGTAATGTCCACCCCGCCCGCTGGCAGAGCCAGACGACCTATAACCAAAGGGGCAAACCCGGCTTCATCGGAGGCTCCGTTCATTACAGTAGGGGAAGGGTGGGACTGAAGCAATAGGTGGGGGGTCCCGGCGTAACACAGCGGGAGAGAGAGAGAGGGGGAGTGGCCTACCCCTCCCCGTCCCTACAGCTACCCGCTCGGTGACCCGGTACCGAGACAAGTGGTCGCCCTGTACCCCAGCTGGGAGGGAGCTCCTGGCCTCCTCAGAGGGAGAGGGAGGAAGGCTACTGTGGTTGTCATGGCAACCAAGGAGTCCCCCCAGACCCCCCCTCCCTATACCTGGTAGGGAGGGAAGGGGAAGGGTAAGGTGCTATGGGACACGTGATCGCAGGTGGCCTAAGCAGCGATAGCACACAACCATGGAGGGGCCACGTGAACCCAGACTGTACCAACACATGGTACATGCACCTAGGCTAGCCTAACACCCTAAATAACACTGATAATACATCGTAAAGGGGGAAAAGACACTTTTAGTAAAGAGAAAGAAGCCCAGGAGAGGCAAGCTGTTCCGAAGAACAGTTGACTACTCGGAGCCAGCGGTAGCCGATGTAGAGCAAGAGCCGGGATGCTGGGCCAGAAACACGGTATAGCCCTAAATACCAAACTAAGAGAAATGGTAAAAGGGCTGTCCTAGCTATAAAAACGATGTAATAAACGATGAACGTAATATAGTAAGCCCATAAGTATAAGATGTCCCAGTATGGGAGACCGGGAAAATCTTAACACAAGGCGGCACGCAGCCGCCACGAGTCAACGGGCGAGACCGTATATGACCTATTAAGAAGGAAAATACTGGTCCCTGGAAGACTAAAAAACAGTAAAATACTACTTATGAGGCACTTAACTTAGCCGATGCGATAGCTACACGTTCCATCGTAATGACGAGGTAAAATTACGAAAAACACAACACGAGAGGAAAAAGCACTCAAGCGCTGCGAACCTAATGATTAAGGATGACCGCTAGGGGCGCTGCTGTCCGTGGCGTCGGTAGTAGTAGTAGTAGCGGCCGCATCACCCTTTAGTATCAGCTCTCTCTGGTGGGGATTTTATGTTGGAAGGTCTAAATGGTGAATGACTCGTGGTAGTGATCCCACTCGCCTATATTCACATACCGACACTTCTTTTATAGAGTGAGCGAGTCAGTTTTACTGACATTTTCTTAATTTTGTTTTTCTCTGGTAATTTTAGATTAATTTTACCTAGAAATAATGATCTTAAGGATATTTCATAGGCCGACACGAGCTGAGCCCAGAAAAACTTTTTATTCTTTTTTACTTTTTTCTACTTTTTTTATTTGTATTTATTTACTGTTCTTCACTTGCCTTGGCTTTTTTGTCTCTTTCACTTTCACTTCCCACAGACCTTTTAAACAAAAACTTATCTAAAGAGCTTTGTTTCTGCCTCCCGTTCAAAATGTTGTGGAAGCGAGTCAGGCAAGTGTCATTAAAAAGAGCTGAAACACGACCAGTAGTCAATTTATCATGGTGTTTCTTTTCAATGAAATCAGAAACATCCTGCCACTTACCCAACACTTCCTTAATCTCCCTTGAAGAAATAAATTCCTCCGGTTCGACCTCCTCCTTGCTACTGATCTCTTGCAACACCTCCAAATGTTGCATCGTCTGTAGCTTGATCAACTCCTCAGTCGTGAGTTCTTCTTGATACTCCTTAACAAGGCCATTGAAATCTGCCTCATCCAGCTCCAGCCTCATGGACTTTCCTTGAGAGACAATCTCTTCCAACACAGTGGGCTCGGGCTGAGGCTACAGATCGAACCCTTTGAAATCCCTTTCAGCTACAGAATCATGCCGCAATTTCTTCCATGCTGAATTTAAGGTTCTTGGCATTACATACTGCCATGCACCATCAATAATTTTAAAAAAATTAACAATGTTGAAATGGTACTTCCAAAATTAACGAAGGGTGAGGTTGGTATTATCTGTGATATCAAAGCATTTTTTGAACAAATGCTTTGTGTATAGCTTCATAGATTGCGCTGGCCTTCTTGCAGATGACTGTCTCAGAAATGCTATCTCCTGCCAGCTGCTTCTCCTTAATCCACAGCAACAGAAGCCCCTCCATCTCGTCATTTATATTTGTCCGTAATTCAAACATGATAGTTATGCCTTTGGAAGCCTCTGTGCTCTTGATAGCATCCTTCTGTCTGAGAATTGTGCATATCGTCCACTCACGCGGACACCAAGCTCATGTTTCTCGATAATTTTATGCTTCACCTCCATTGTCATCATGCATTTTTTCTTCTCACTGCCAACCTTACCACTCGCTTTCTTAAGACCCATCACTTATTACAAAGAATGTTCACAAATACTGTGAAAATCACATAACGCAAACACAACACGGAAATGCTCGGGGATGTATACGGAAGTGAACGAACAAGTGAACTGAACGAGTGAAGCGGCCTAAGAGCGCTCAGGCATCTACTGTTAGCATATGTAAGTGTGCTCATATCTAAATATTGTGCTCGTATCTCATGCAAAATTTTGCTCGGAGGCTCGCTCGTATCTCGGAATCCTCGTATGTTGGACAGCTCATATGTCAAGGTATTACGTACTGTACACATCATTGTTAGAAATTGCTTGACAATTCACATTACTGACGTGAAATTTTGCATCCATAAAGCTCTTTCTTTATCTATGTGTAGATACACTGCATAAATATTGTACGTTTTCAATACAATACACATTACAATAATTTTGTAGTAGTAAAGAATAGTATGGAAGTCAGGGTAAGCAGACCACAATTTTACATTTCGACATGAGTAAGCACAAACATCGTGCATACCAGAGAGTTTTTGAGGAATAGGCAAACAGGTGACCCAGCAAAAGTAACCCTTAATATTGTGGATCGCGATCACAGAAAGTTTTATTTTATATCTTTAATACATTTTGAAATAAAAGCATAGTTTTATAATATTTCTGATTAAGTTTTATTTGTGATTTTTTAGTTTTTGATGGTTGAATAAGTACTGCTTGCATCACTGAATGAACGAACCGAATGCAGAACCCATTCTTGATAGAATGAACGGTCACTACGAAAGTGTATGAATCTGTGGTCTCAGCACAGCATGTTCCACACCTATGAAAACAATCACTTGGCAAGGTGTTTCTGCATACCACATAATGATAAAATTGCAGTAGTATTTAATTTTTTTAATTACTGCATGGTCATCGACTTTGAACATGTACACCAAATTTGGGCGAAATTGGTTTGGTAGAAGTGGGCCAAAAATTGGTTACAAGTTTTGACACAGACAGACAGAGAGGCATGTAATAAAATATGAATGAGAGAGAGAGAGAGAGAGAGAGAGAGAGAGAGAGAGAGAGAGAGAGAGAGAGAGAGAGAGAGAGAGCGCTTCTAGGGTTAAACAAGGAGAGGAGCAAATCCCACTGTTTGAGTGTCCTCTTGCCCATCAAAAAAGGGTTCACCAGAAGACACAAGGTTTTAAAGTGGAGCCTTTTGACCTTTTCAAGGCAGTTTCTCTTCAAGAGGGCTGGTCCATGATGGATGATTCCATGGAAAAAAGTTTAAGCCACAAGAACTCGAGGTTTGAGACGTCAACACTGGCCTCCGATCTCCCAACAATTTCATAATAGTAATAAACAGGATCACAGATGCCTGGGTAGGCTTCCAATACCAGCTCTAAGACCACCTTCACTATGAGAGATTAATCTTCTCATTGAAAGACAAGAAATTCCTCCAGTGATAACAGCAAGGAGGGAAAGTTATCAGTAATGACAACAGAAGAAGCCAGAAAAGGAATGACATAACCTTTGCTGATTACTTCCACGACCCCTGGTTTTGTCTCAGAGACTTGCCAGACACTCCTGAAGGCCTGCAGATGACCTTCTACCTGATTCTAAGAGCTGCAAGAGTCAGTTACTTCTTAACAATGCAAGAAGCTTTACTCTCAATATATTTTGAAAAGGACCCATAAAAGGGCTTTTATAAGGAAGATGAAAGCCTATGAGAAAACTGGAGGAGTCTGCAAAAGTAGACCAGGAACAGGAACAGGTTTCTTCACAGGTGACTTCTATGACTGCTTTATAAATTCATGGTTCTCCTGAGCACAAAGAGTCTCCCTAACCATCTTAAGAAAGGAAAGATTAAGTATGCATTCATGCGAGTCAAAACTGCAGCCAGTTTCTGAATAAATAATACATTTCTTTGAAAGTGAGATGAGAGCACAATTGCTCTTTCTTCTTAACCCTTAGTGGACAGATAGCTTCTCGAGAATAGTGATAACAGGTTTGGGGTGGTGGATGGATTGATCCTGTAGAGAAGCAATAACAAGCGCCATCGATTTGGAAAGAATTGGGCAGGAAAGAGATGCCAATACTTCTATAACCCATAAATTTACTAATGGCAACTTTTACACTGGCTAAAAACACAAATCTGGCATCTCAGGACTTCAGTTCTGCTTCTGACTTCAAGGGAGAATGCACTGCGTCTCTGTCACACTTGATGTCATTTTGTAAATTTGCTCCAAAATATACCAAGGGGTTGCTGATGGTTTTTGTTCTTGTATTTTACGACAGTATGTCGGTTGTTAATGTAATTTTGCAAAGAGAAGTGCAAAGAAATATTACAAAAAACTTGATACAAATAAAAAAAAAGTTACTGAATTTTTGTTCTCAGTAAATTTATGTAAATATTTTTTAACAAATATGCTAAGAATTTGTTATTGATTTTAGCTTTATCTGTATTGATATTGTGAGTTGTAATTATAATTATACAAAATAAAATAATATTTATTAAAAAAAAAGATACAGATTGGTAAAATTTATGTCCACCATGTGCATTTGCATATCTTCCTCTTTCCATTGATGCATTTTTTTTTTAAATTGGCCAACCTCAAAGTTTACCCAGTCTGAGGAGCTGCATATTGTTTTTTTACCTGTCCACTACGGGTTAAGAATAGTACAGTGAAACCTCGGTTTTTGTACATAATCTGTTCCAGAACTTCTCACGAAAACAGAAATGTACAAAAACTGAAACAATATTCCCCAAAACGAATAATATAAATACAATTAATGCATTCCAGACTCCCAAAACTATTTAAATAAAATACAGTTTTATATACAGAAAACAATGAGAAATAAATATAAATGACTAATGAAATGAATAAATGAACATTTAACATCACTCTTACCTTTATGGAAAACACCTGTTAACATATGGAAGACAGAGAGGAGGGGAGAGGGAGGAGGTTATTGTCTGGAAGGGGAATTGTCCTCCAGAAGGACTTCAGGTATCAAGGACCTATCTGGGGTTACTTCTCTTCATTTTTTACTGGCACTACCTGAGGTTACTTCCCCACTTAGTTTTATACTGGCACTTGGACCAGCTTGAAAGTTACTGGACCCCTGTCATACAACAAAACTGTCCAGAGACATTTGTTTCTGGCATTTCTTTAAAATTTGCCTAAAATTAAAAACGGCATTGTCATTAAACATGTTGGAGACACAAATTACAACCTCTTTGTTGAGATGACAATTCTCCACAAAATTCCGTACATTATTTCACTTTGCAAATATATCCTTAATCCTTGTAGTATGCACATTATGTATGCCCATTCATTTTCTGAATTTTTCAAACCAACCTCTGCTGGCCTTAAATTCACTAACAGCAGCACTTGTTATGAGCATTTTCTCACTGAAATCAACATGCAACTTCCTCCAACACTTTGCAATGAGTTTTTTCTTATATTCTATTGTGTTTCTTGCCTTTTTCACAGAAGGGCTAGCACTTTGAACTTTCTTTGACCCCATGATGGATTATTTAGCAGTTGCACTCGAATAAAAAAGCACAAAAAGCACAAAAACAACAAACACAAATGCAGAATGGGTCACATAAGAAGATAGGATGCTTTGTTTGGGCACTCAATACGGGGCTCAGTCACGCGCTGGGCCCCGATGGAGTGTTTCAGAGTGTATGAAAACCGAGGAAACGTACGATAACTGAGACACTTTTGTAGAAAAAAGTCTACGAAAACTGAAGTTTGACCATATTGGAAAATGTATGTGGCATCTCTTAACCCCTAGTGGACGGGTTAAAAAATCAATATGCAGCTCCTCAGGACAGGTAACTTTGAGATCGGCCAATTTACGAAAAAGAACACATAAACGGAAAGAGGAATATATGCAAATGTCCATGGTGAAAGAGAAAAAATTCTAAATAATTTTCCTTACTTTCCACGAGAAGTTGAAAATGACTATTTACAACACCTTGTGGGGCCTCCTTTACAACTTATATGTATATGTTTGTCTAATAAACAATTGATGTCACTCCTTTTGTGGTAGAAGAACACCACAGCTCCTCCTTCAAAATCCCCATGGCGTAGAGGGGGGGCCAGTTTCCTTGAGCCATCTCTAACTCCTTTATCAGCACATAAAAGTATGTTAAGAAGATCCGATGAAAATTCTGCTGGTAACTCAGGATATTCCTGGATTTTGCAAGCCAGAGAGCCTATCATCCAGTCAAAGAAACTTACAATTTCCAAGGTTTTATAAAGATTCTAAGAAAATGGTCCAGTTCAGCTGGCAAGAACATTGTCTTGGCCGCAGAAAAAGCTGACCTCCGAGCTGAATCTATGAGGCTGGAGAAGCTCCCTTGTGAGGAGGCAGCCACACCCAAGGAACTTCTCTCGTCGTGTAGTGTGAGAACCTTCTCTTCAGAAGACAAGATGGTGGATAACTAAAGTTGACTTTACCCAATTCTCTCTTTTCTGACATCAATTTCTCCACTTCTTTGAGAGCCTGTCTTGCTGAAATAGAAAGCACCATCTGGGTTACATGAGCAGACTCTACAGGCCGACTGCTCAACAGGAGAATCAACACTAGAGATGAAGGTTGAGGGAGAGAAGTAATTTAGAGAACTCTGTAGTAAATAGTGCAACAAGGATGTGTAAGCTGTAGGGGAAGTTTCTTCCTTCACTTCCTCTTTTTCCTCGACTGAAGATATCGGAGACGTTGTTTTTGTCCCTCATAGCTGTGGACGGCTTCTTTAAACAACTCTAAATGTTATCCAAATGCTGCTTAATTGGGGGAAGAGAGAGATCCAACAACCCTGATCATTGTTGTAAATGAGCTGGAGCCACAGACTCAAGTCTAAATGAGAAGACTGACACTGTCTTACTGTATGAGAATGCTGGAAACCAGGTTTATGATGAGGGAGCTCTGGCACCAAATATCTTCCAGGAGTGAGAGGGTGCTGAGGCGCATGCTGGCACTCGGGAGCAAGCAAGCACTCAGGTGTAATAAGCCACTCTGGTGCAAGCAAGTGCTCAGGAGCATAAGACTGTTTGGGCGCAAAAGCGCACACATTCGATGCATCTTGTTGTGGCGCCAGCTGGTGCTTAGACACTAACACACCTGAAACTATCGGTGTTAAGGCACGTTTGTGTTTCACCATCACTTGAAGTTTGTCTGAATATTCATTGGAAAAACTTCCTGGGCTGTCCCAAAAACTACATGAGGGAACAGATCCCTTCACTCTTTTACAAAAGGCACCTGAGAGGTGTGAGGGACTTCTGCTGACCTTTTCAAAGTCTTGACTTACCACTGTTGCACTATTGGCGCCTGTTTCAGACTTGAACTATTGGAACAAGCCGAAAGTTAATGAGTTTCAAGAAATACGCCTTTCCACCGACTATCTGTCGACACCTGAACATTTGCGGCAGGTGCGATTGAGGGGCCGACTCCCCAGGGGCAGACGTCACCAACCTCCCTTAGGCATCCGGTATAACTTATTCCTGGTGCGGGGAGTTTGCTAGGGACCCTTTGCCTAGGAGAGTCAGCGGGCCAAGAAGCCATCTCCTCCACTGACACTTCACAATCAGTCACAACACTTTTATTTTCCAATAAAGCTTTTACAGAAGCCCCAATTTAACCCTTAAACGCCTAGCCGCTATTTACCAAAGTGTCTCGTATGCCGGCGGCATTCGGGAGTGAGTGCCGAAGCAGGAATTTTTTTTTTTTTTTTAAATCACAGCATGCTTAGTTTTTATGATTAAGAGTTCATTTTTGGCTCCTTTTTTTAATCATTGCCTGAAGTTTAGTATGCAACCATCAGAAATGAAAAAAATATCATTATCATATATAAATATGGGAATATATGACAGCGCAAAAAAAAATTTCATATATAATTGTATACAAATCGTGCTGTGAGCAAAACGGTTAAAGCTAATGAATTAATTTTTTTTTACTGTATTGTACACTAAATTGCAATGATTTTGGTATATAACAAATTGCAAAACGATCAAAGCAACACAGAGAAAATATTATCACAAAATGATGCATGAATTCGTAACGCAAGGACGTAAAAACAAGTTTTTTTCAAAAATTCACCATAAATTGAAATATTGTGCTAGAGACTTTCTGTTGGTTGCAAAATGAAGGTAACTGATTGAATATTACTAGACTGTAAGTGTTTTAGCTTAAAATTGCAGTTTTCGACCATTTCGGTTGAGTTAAAGTTGACCGAAGGTCGAATTTTTTCTATTTATCATGATTTATATGAAAATATTTCAAAACTGATAAAAGCTACAACCATGAGTTATTTTTTGTTGTATTCTACATGAAATTCGCACATTTTCATGTATAACACTTTATGTAACTCCTTATAGAAAATGGTGCAAAAATTACAACAAGGTGACTAAAGAAAATGAGATTTTCAGCCTAGTTACTGCGTGCGGAGGTAAGGAAAATTTTTTTTTTTCAAAAATTCACTATAAATTGAATTATTGTGCTAGAGTCTTCCCATTTGTTGCAAAATGAAGGTATATGATTGAATGTTACTAGAATGTAAGAGTTTTAGCTTACAATTGCATTTTTCTGAGTTATTTTTTGTTGTATTCTACATGAAATTGCGCACATTTTCATGTATAACACTTTATGTAATACCTAATAGAAAATGGTACAAAAATTAGGACAAGGTGACTAAAGAAATTCTGAGATTTTCAGCAAAGTTACCACACGCGGAGGTAAGGAAAAAGTTTTTTTCCAAAATTCACCATAAATCGAAATATTGTGCTAGAGACTTTCTGTTTGTTGCACAATGAAGGTAAATGATTGAATGTTACTAAAATGTAAGAGTTTTAGCATACTATTGCGTTTTTTTACCATTTCGGTCGAGTCAAAGTTGACTGAAGGTTGAAATTTTGGCACATCGTGATTTATATGAAAATATTTCAAAACTGATAAAAGCTACAACCATGAGTTATTTTTTGTTGTATTCTACATAAAATTATGCACATTTTCATATATTAAACTTTATATAATGGCTAATATAAAACGGTGCAAAAATTACGACAAGGTGACTAAAGAATTTCTGAGATTTTCGGCAGAGTTACTGCGCGCGGACATAAGAAAAAAGTTTTTATTTAAATAAACCATAAATCGAAATATTGTGCTAGAGACTTCCAATTTGTTTCAAAATGAAGGTAAATGATTGAATATTACTAGAATGTAAGAGTTTTGCCTTACAATTGCGTTTTTTGACCATTGCGGTAGAGTCAAAGTTGACCGAAGGTTGAAATTTTGGCACTTATCATGATTTATATGAAAATATTTCCAAACTGATAAAAGCTACAACCATGGGATGTTTTTAGTTGTATTTTACATGAAATTGCACACATTTTCATATATAAAACTTCATGTAACAACTAATTTAAAACTGCAAAAATTACGACAAAGTGACGAAAGAATGTCTGAGGTACCGCGTGGACGTAAGGAAAGTTTTTTAAAAAATTCACCATAAATCAAAACATTGTGCTAGAGACTTCCAATTTGTTGAAAAATGAAGGTAAATGATTGAATATTACTAGAATGTAAGAGTTTTAGCTTACAATTGCATTTTTTTACCATTTCGGTCGAGTCAAAGTTGACCGAAGGTTGAAATTTTGGCACTTATCGTGATTTATGTGAAAATATTTCAAAACTTATAAAAGCTACAACCATGGATTGTTTTTTGTTGTATTCTACATGAAATTGTGCACATTTTCATATATAAAACTCTATGTAACGGCTAATACAAAACAGTGCAAAAATTACGACAAAGTGACGAAAGAATTTCTGAGATGTGTCGCTGATGCTTTCTAGTGCGAGAAGAAAGCAATTCGCGCATGCGCGCCTGGGTAACGCTTGTAAACAAAACAACAGCTTGATCCGTGAACTCCCAGCATCCCTCAAGGCACATGATTTAAAATTTTTCACAAACTAGGCCTATACAGGCAGTCCCCGGGTTACGACGGTCTCGGCTTACGACGTTCCGAGGTTACGACACTTTTCAATTATATTCATCAGAAATTATTTCCAGGGTTACGACGCATGTTCCAGGGTTACGACGCCTACAACACTGATCTGGCAGATGAAATATGACACCAAAAATGCAAAATAATCAATATTTAAAGGTTTTTTGATGAAAAATGCAATAAGAATGCAGTTTACATAGTTTTCAATGCACCCAAAGCATTAAAAGTAAGGTTTTCTTAGGATTTTTGACGATGTTCCGGCTTACGACGATTTTTGGCTTACGACGCGTCTCAAGAACGGAACCCTCATCGTAACACGGGGACTGCCTGTAACTATTTTTCTGCGAATATTTAAAAAAAATTTTGTAGTCGACGTACTGTACGTCCGATTAGCACCCGACAGACAATTTTAGTCGATGTACAATACGTCCAATAGGCGTTTAAGGGTTAAGCTTCTGTGTTCACTAACATGTCAAATTTTTTCTCAAGAATAGCAAAGGCATTGGCTTCAGGAATGAGGGAGCTGGGTCCTGGATTAGGTGGATGAGAGGCTGGACTATTAATGGGGGATAAAGCAAAGAGAGAAACCATAGGTAATTCAACAGGAGATTTAGCTGATTCCTGAGTAGCTAAATTCTTGTCCCTAGCAGTTGCTTTTCTCTTTCTGTCTTTCTCTAGTTTATTCAAATGAGTTTACAATTTTCCAATTCTTACTTTCCCAATCCTTACACTCATCACAAGTCATACTAGCTGAACATACTGGTCCCCAGCAAGATGTACATTTAGTGTGCGAATCATACTTCGCTGAAGTAAGCCTAGTATTCCATCAACTTGTCGAACTTGTATCAGACTTCTTTAAAACTAACAAGTTGAGAGCAAGTCTTTAACTAGGATAGTCACTATTTTCAAAGAAAACCCTGAACGTATATCTAATTGCCAAAAGGCTACTGAGAACAAAATACTTCCTCAATTTGCGACAAAATCCACTAAATCAATTAAGAGAACCTCAAAACCTTGCTGTTGCTCACGGCCGTCGCCAAGAGCCAGCATAAACAAATTGATTCTCTCGGCTCAGTTGTTCCTCTCTTTCCCAAAAGTGGGTAGGGCCATTTACCTACACTTTCAAAACAAAAGAATTGGTACTGTAAATTTAAGAATTTAGCTGCCGATACTTTAAACTATTAAGCTATGTATAATTACTTGGTAAGTTACTTATACAAAATTAATAAGTTAAAATTTACCATGCTACTAAATTTCATAAAAAATCTTAATACATTTTACAAATATCAATAGTGCTGGAATATCAGCTCTGTTGTCTAAAATACCTGCAAGAGATTTTCCATTACGGTGGAATCTCTGCCTCTGTTCACTATAATTTACACAGTGCACCAAGAATGTGCTCCACTGATAAGACAACATCACACCCAACACACAATGGTGCACTGCCACCTTCTAAAATAACCTTATGGGTTATCCAAGTATGACCAATGCAAAGTTGCCTTAAAACAATTTCTGTTCTCCTCTCTTTTTGAAAAGAGGGCCATTTTTCTATGCTTTTCCTTACCTTCCTATATTTCTTATTGTTGGCTAAGAAAGGGGAGGGCCATCTCTCTTGCCACTTCCTCAAGATGTACGACTTGATGGGTCTTTTCATATCAACATGTGGCACTTTAGTTACTTAATACAAATTACTCATAGTTGTTTCCTTAGAATATCTATCTGCCTCCTCATTCCCGCAAATTCCAACATGAGCTGGGATTCATCAGAAACATACTGATTTCTTGCAACATGATATCCAAAAGAAAGAAATCAGTATGTTCTCAGAGGATTCCTCCAAAATTCTGTTCCTACTGACAGCAGACAAAGCAAAAAAAGTCACACCTTGAAAAACTGCCAACAGCCCACCTAGCAAATGTGCACAGTACCTCACAGAACAGCAGCAAGAAGAATAGAAAGAAGAATTCTGACAATCACTAAAACATTCCAGACACACCCTGTGGAGAACAGGTGGATTAGACAGTCATCCAGGTCAGTAGTGCAATCATCTTTGTTTTGAATGCCTACCACACCTGCCAGTGTGAAAATATAGCGATCTTTAACAGTAGGTAAGATTCATCCCAAATAATCATAAAACAAAGTATTTCATACAATTACCAGGAAGAAAAGACAATGCTGTAAGATTTTTAAAGAATAGTGAATTATTTTAATATGAAGTTTTTATGTTAAAACAAAGTTTAATGTATACTTACCTGGCAGGTATATATATAGCTATATTCTCTGTTCCACCTGGCAGAAATTTTCAAAACTTGCGGCAAACGCTAGTAACCTATTAGTAGTTCAGGCAACCACCACCCCGTTACCGTGGCGCTAGCGCTAGGAACCGTTCCCAATTGGGCCAGATTTTCTCTGAACCCTGTCTCCTGAGGGGAGGAGGGTGGGCATTAAATTATATATACCTGCCAGGTAATACATTAAACTTTGTTTTAACATAAAAACTTCATTTTAATGTATGACACTTACCTGGCAGGTATATATATAGCTGATTGACACATTTGGAGGTGGGTCAAAGACAGCAACATTATTAGAGTATAAATAATTAAAAATGTTATTGTCATGATACAATAAAGTTTTATGCATACTTACCTGGCAGATATATACTTAGCTATAGACTCCGTCGTCCCCCCCCGATAGAATTCGAATTTCGCGGCACACTCTACAGGTAGGTCAGGTGATTCTACCGCCCCGCCGCTGGTGGCGGGAATAGGAATCATTCCCGTTTTCTAAGACAGATTTTCTCTTCCACCTGTCTCCTGAGGGGAGGTCGGGTGGGCATACACCGTATATATCTGCCAGGGTAAGTATGCATAAAAACTTTATTGTATCATGACAATAACATTTTTATGCATTCAACTTACCTGTCAGATATATACTTAGTGATTGGCACCTTTGGCGGAGGGTAAGAGACAGCTAATCTACTGAAATAGACAGGAAACAACATATGTTGTAGGTAATAAAATTAAAAACCTTGATTCCTACCTGTGTTAGCGAAAGACTTCATGGCTACTGCCTAGGAGCCCGTATCGCTTCAAGAGCCTCAGCGAGGTAGTGACCTCATGCTAAGAGTTCTTGATGGTCTGTTACAGGGGTCTTACCCAACTTACGCTTCAGAACCTTAGGATCTTTGTCAATGGGGTCCTATCCACTTACATGAACAAAACACCTTGCCTATTGGCATGATCATAGAGCACGACACTAATCCCGATCACTGATCCTCATTGGGGTTAGTACTAAGATTGAAAGGAGTCATCCCCGAACATCCTTTCAAAGCAACCCACAACTCAACAACAATATTAAAACTAATTATTAAAAATATTAAAAAACAAAATTTAAGGATCAGCGTCTGCTCCATTTCCCAGCATAGTATCCGCTGATACATAAGGTCCAAGAGCGAAACATTTATCGTATGTTATTCTAACATCCTTTAAATAGTGGGATGCAAATACTGAATTGCACCTCCAATAAGTTGCTGCTAAAATGTTTCTCATGGACATATTCTTCGTAAAAGAAAGGGAAGTTGCCACAGCCCGGACTTCGTGAGCTTTCACTCTCAGCAGCTTTAAAGAGTTCTCTTGGCAATTCCTATGAGCTTCGGTAATTACATTTCTGACAAAGAATGCCAGTGCGTTCTTTGACATAGGTCTCTTGGGGTTTCTTACCGAACACCAAAGACCTTGTCGACATCCCTGAAGCTGTGTCTTCTTTTCTAAATAAATTTTAAGGTCCTGACTGGGCAAAGGGACCGATCCAACTCTCTTCCTACCAGAGAAGAGAGTCCCTTGACTTCGAAACTTCTAGGCCAAGGTTTAGAAGGGTTTTCATTCTTTGCTAGGAAAAGATCCTGGAAAGAAAATGACAGCGGAGTCTTTTCTAAATCCCACCCAAGAGTCCAAAGCATGCAATTCACTGATCCTCTTAGCAGTTGCGAGAGCCAACAGGAATATGCATTTGCTAGTAAGATCTCTGAATGAGATTTTATCTATAGGTTCGAACCTGTCCGACATCAAGAACTTTAGGACAACGTCCAGGTTCCAACTCGGGGGAATCGACGATCTCAATTTCGTAGTCTCGAAAGACCTGATGAGATCATGAAGTATCCATTATTATTCTCGAGATTCAGCCCTCTGTTTCTAAAAACGGCTGAGAGCATGCTCCTATATCCCTTGATAGTTGATACGGCCAATTTGGATTCTTCTCTTAAGAAGAGGAGAAAATCCGCGATTTCGGTTACAGAGGTATTGGAAGAGGGACAGCTCTTCGACCTACACCATCTACGGAAAACTTCCCACTTCGATTGGTAGACCCGCAGGGTAGAGGCTCTGCGGGCTCTAGCAATTGAAGTTGCCACTTTCTTTGAAAGCCTCTCGCTCTGACCAGTCTTTCGATAGTCGAAAGGCAGTCAGGGAGAGACTTTGGATGTTTTTGGAACCTCGAAGTGGGTTGTCTGAGCAGATCTGTCCTGTCTGGTAGAGATCTGGGGAAGTCCACCGTCCATTCCAGTACCTCTGTGAACCAGATTCGGGAAGGCCAAAAGGGAGCAATTAGAGTCATTCTCATTCCCTCCGATGCCACAAATTTCCTTACTACTTCCCCCAGCAATTTGAATGGGGGAAAGGCGTATGCATCTATGCCTGACCAATCCATGAGGAAGGCATCGATCGCTGTGGCTCTGGGATCTTCTTCTAATCGAGCAGAAGTTGTCTATTTTCCTGGAGAGGAACGTGGCAAACAGGTCGATCTGGGGTCTCCCCCAGAGTGACCATATTTGTCTGCAGACTCCTGAGTGGAGCATCCACTCTGTCGGGAGAACCTGGTTCTTTCTGCTCAACCTGTCTGCCCTTAGGTTTTTTACTCCTGGACAAACCTTGTACGCAGAATAATGCCCCGTTCCTCTGTCCAGGTTAATAGAGCTCTCGCTATTTCGTTCAGAGAGAAAGAGTGAGTGCCCCCTTGATTCCGGATGTAAGCCAGAGCTGTGGTGTTGTCGGAATTGACTTGAACTACCACCCCTCTGACTTCCGCTTCGAAGTATTCAGCTAGATGAATTGCCAGGAGTTTCCTTCGCATTGATGTGCAGAGTAGTTTGTTGTCTGGTCCAAATACCTGCTACTTCCTTTGGAACCCCAGTGTTGCTCCCCAACCTGTTTCCGAGGCATCGGAAAAACACCTCGGTGAGGGTTCCGAATCAAGAGGGACACCCCTTCGTTCCTTGTTAATGGGGTTAACCACACTTAGGTCGGATTTTATCCCCTGTTGGATGGGAAAAACGTCTGACAAGTCTCCTGTCTTTGACTCACATCCTCTTTAGATAAATTGGCAGAGGTCTGAGATTTAATCTTCCCAGGGAAATGAACTGCTCTAACGAGGAAAGGGTGCCCAGCAGACTGAGCCATTCCCTCGCCGAGGTCCGTTCTTTCCCTACTAAGAAGTTCGAGATCTTTTCTAAGCCTCGAGTAATTCGTCTTGAGATGGAAACGCCCGAAAACCATGAGAATCCATCTGTATCCCCAGATAGACTATGTTCTGTCTGGGGATCAATTGTGATTTCTCGAGGTTCACGAGCAGTTCCCAGAGATTTTGTCAAGTTCAAGTCTTCTCCAAGTCCTTCAAGCACTGAATTCCGATTTTGCTCTTATTAGCCAATCGTCCAGATAAAGGGATATATTTATCCCCTCTAGATGTAGCCATCTCGCAACATTCATCATTAGCCTCGTGAACACTTGATGGGGCCGGTTTGAAACGCCGAAGCATAGGGCTCTGAATTGGTTATACTTTCCCCTGCATCATGAATCGGAGATATTTCTTCGATGATGGATGCAGGGGGACATGAAAGTATGCATCTGGTAGATCTAAGGAGACCATCCAATCTCCTGGACGAAGAGCCGCAAGAACCGATTTTGATGTTTCCATAGAGAACTTTGTGTTCTCCACAAATCGGTTCAATGCGCTCACATCCAGGACCGGTCTCCACCCTCCCGAGGATTTCGGAACCAGAAAAAGACGGTTGTAGAATCCTCGGGAATGCGGATCCCGAACCACTTCGATGGCCTCCTTTTGCAACATCTGTTCTACCAGTTGCAATAATGCTTCTTTCTTGGCAGGTCCCTGTATTGGGCTGACAGTTCCCTCGGTTCGTAGTCAAGGGAGGTCTGTCTCGAAAGGGGATCATATATCCCTTTGTTACCACGGAAAGGGACCAAATTTCTGCCTGTCTCCGAGCCCATTCTTCGGAAAACTTTCCGAAGTCTGGCTCCTACCGGTGCTTGAAGGACTGTTGTCTCATTTCGCTCTCTTGATAGGTCTGAAGGAAGACCTACCTCTCTTCTGCACTCCTCTCTTCTTAAAAGAGGGTCTGGCCGAGGTACTCCCTCGAAAGGGCTGTTGAGGAGCCCGAGTCTCTCTCTTAATAGGACCCGAAGTCCTCGATTTCTTTGCAGATTGGGCCAACAGATCTTGTGTGGCCTTTTCTGTCAAAGAATGAGAAATATCTTTTACTAGATATGAAGGAAACAATTGGTCCGACAGAGGAGCATACAGAAGAGAGACCTCTGAGTAGGAGTAATTGCTTTCGTCAGAAAAGAGCTAAATAAGACTCTCTTCTTCAGAATACCAGTTCCAAACAGAGAGGCCACCTTCCTGATCCATCACCTGAACCGCCTTGTCCATACAGGAAAGAAACACTATGAAGGACTTCTGGACTAAGAGATTCCTTCTTTGTGTCTTTTTGCCAACACCCCAAGGGGACCAGTCTAAGAAGTTAAAAAAGAAAAAACTTCTAAGACATTAAACAATCCCTTGAGGAGATGGTCATCTCAGAAGTTCCCCCATGTGATCTTTGCTGATGACAAGGCTTGTCTCCTAGACGAAATCTACCAGATTCGAAAAAAAAATCTGCTTCGCAGTGGACGGGAGAGCTAGACCCCCGTGGTTTGCCCGTCTCGTACCAATTCCCTTCTTTCCTGAATCCGTCTGGAAGGAGGGCAGGTAAAGACTGTCTTCCCCGCCTTCTCCCATTGGATTCCAACCAATTTCCTACGAATCTGGAGAGCCTTGTTCATGGAAATGGTTGGCTTCATTTTAATAAAAGATGATTGTTTCGGGACCTTCGTGCTTGTAAATAGGACCTTGGAGAAGGAGGAGCAGTCGGGCTTACAGAGTCCCCAAACTCTTGAAGTAAGAGGGCTGCCAGCGTCTTGTAATCTGACAAACCGGAGCCGAGTGATCTTCAGAGTCCGAAATCTCTTCCAAATCCAATTCGAAGAGGATTGTTTATTTCCAGCAGGAGACTGGCCTCTTGCACATCCACCCCACTCTCGCAAGAACGACGACCGCCTGTGCGATAACTTGCGTCCCTACGAGAGATAGGTTGATCCGGCAAAACGACCTTATCCTTCTCCTGGCAAGACGATGGCCGCTTGTGCGACACCTTTCTCTCCTATCAGACGAAGGATGTCCTCTCCTATCGCTTTCTCCGGAACCACCTATGTCTTGACAAGGGCTACGGCCGCTTGTGCGACAAGTAGAGTCCCTGTCAGGTAAAGGTTTATCCTCCCGAAAGCTAAACAAATCCTCTTGGCTTAATTGTCTTTTGGAAGAAGTCCGTCTCTTATTTGTCACTTGTGGCTCATTGCGCCGGGTTGGCGCTCGTGATTCCTTGCGCAAGCTGGCGCTTCTGGCGCATTTCGGCAGGGTGGCGCATCTGGCCATTTCGGCAGGGTGGCGCTTCTGGCCGCATTTGGCGCATTTCGCCAGGCTGGCGCTTCTGGCGCATATGGCGCATGCTGCGCATCTGGCGCTCCTGGCTCTTCTGACTCATAGAGTCTCAAACGCATCTGGCGCATTGCGCCAGGTTGGAGTTTTTCTTCATACTCTCCGAGTATAAGCCGAAACTTCGTTTCTTCTTTCCTTCCCTTCGTCTTCTTTATAGGAAGGAAAGAGTCCTTTCT